>NW_027640537.1:0-280195 GCF_949752795.1 Hyperoodon ampullatus
AAACATATGTAAAGAATATACAGAAAGAATCAGGACAATGTTATAGCAGAGAATATATGAAATGCCAGTAAATTTGAACATTTCTGTAAAGGGGACCATTTCCTAGCTCCTAAAGTTGACCAAAACTGACACAAGAGGAAATCATTGAAGGTCATCATGTCTGCCCTTGGCATTCTCGGAACGCCCTGGCCTCAGAATGCAGCATGGGTAGTCCATGGTAACCTGCGGAGAGGGGGTGGGGTTGAAAAAGGTTGGAACACTGCTCTCACTGAGGGAGTGGGTGTGGCCATCTCTGCTGTGACTGAACAAAGGGCACGGGAGCAGGGGGCCCAGGGCAGGACCCTCAGAGCCCGGCAGGCACAGGGGTGTGTCACAAGCATTTGGCCCAGGCCAAAGGGCGCCTTCTTTGTCCGCACAGCTTCCCAAACACTCACCTTTCCACTCAGGCCGCCCTCTTTGTTGAAGTGTGTGTGGAACGTGTCCTCGCAGTACACCTCGCTGCACAGCTAACCATAGGACTGGGCATCGTACCTTCCTGCCAGGTGACCGAAGTTCGCAGGCAGATGGGTCCCTGGGACCAACGCGGAGAGGCTCCTGCCCTGACCACAGGTCGACCACAGCCGCTGCCCCAGATCGGGGGCCGCAAAGCAGCCCTGTCTGAATCCCCTGCCTCTAGAGGGAGTATTGGACCAACAGTTCTAAAAAATGGGGTCCTTTCGGGCAACTCATCGGAGGGACACAAATAATTCTTTGCCGACTTTCTCCTGAAGCTTATGAGCGTTCACACTTAAGCCTGTTACTATGTCAGCTGTTTTGCTAAACATGAGCTCATGATCTAAATTTACACAATAATGAACAAATCAGCTACAAGTGGAGACAATCAGCGAAAACAATCAATATGAGAATTAGTTTCCCAAGGCCATCCATCAGATGTTGGAATAATCAGGTGCAAGGCAGAAAATATACATAAAACTGGAACTGAAACAAGCAACAAGGATGTTTTCAAAGACTGGTAGGATCTCTAAAACATTTGTAAAGTACATGTCATTGATAAAGCTAAATACCCAAGGTTGTGTAATACAACAGACTAATCATTGAGAAGAGTGAAATTATGCTGTTTTGAAAACTATGGCAGGTCAGATTTTCTGCCTAATGATATAAGAAGATTTCTCTCAAAAATACACATTATTTCAAAGACTTATTGGCTGTGAAATAAGTGAAGGGTATTTCAAATGGCTTGTCTGCAAAGAAAGGTGAGATGTAGGGAATCACAGAAAGTCGAGGGGAAAATATGTCAATATATACATTGCTATATGGTGAACTAAGCTTAGGCCAGCAACAATGGAGAGGACCTGACCCTTAGAAACTTACAAGTAAGCTGGAATCTTCAAAAGTTCAAATCTTTCTAAGTAAAAAGATTTATTTAAATGAATAACCAAGTGTTTTAATTGACATCAGATGATCAAAACAACAAACCCTGAGAACATAGAAAAAATATAAATAAAGATATGAGCAGAACTTAATACAACAGAAAACGTATAAAATTGAGGCGATTTAGTAATTCCAAAGAATATTCTTTGAAAAGATTTAAAAGACACACTTTGATTAAGGAAAACATAAACATATGTAAAGAATATACAGAAAGAATCAGGACAATGTTATAGCAGAGAATATATGAAATGCCAGTAAATTTGAACATTTCTGTAAAGGGGACCATTTCCTAGCTCCTAAAGTTGACCAAAACTGACACAAGAGGAAATCATTGAAGGTCATCATGTCTGCCCTTGGCATTCTCGGAACGCCCTGGCCTCAGAATGCAGCATCGGTATTCCATGGTAACCTGCGGAGAGGGGGTGGGGCTGAAGGAGGTTGGAACACTGCCCTCACTGAGGGAGTGGGTGTGGCCATCTCTGCTGTGACTGAACAAAGGGCAGTGGAGCAGGGGGCCCAGGGCAGGGCCCTCAGAGCCCGGCAGGCGCAGGGGTGTGTCACAAGCATTTGGCCCAGGCCAAAGGGCGCCTTCTTTGTCTGCACAGCTTCCCAAACACTCACCTTTCCACTCAGGCCGCCCTCTTTGTTGAAGTGTGTGTGGAACGTGTCCTCGCAGTACACCTCGCTGCACAGCTAACCATAGGACTGGGCATCGTACCTTCCTGCCAGGTGACCGAAGTTCGCAGGCAGATGGGTCCCTGGGACCAACGCGGAGAGGCTCCTGCCCTGACCACAGGTCGACCACAGCCGCTGCCCCAGATCTGGTGTTGCAAAGCAGCCCTGTCTGAATCCCCTGCCTCTAGAGGGAGTATTGGACCAACACTTCTAAAAAATGGGGTCCTTGCGGGCAACTCATCGGAGGGACACAAAAAAATCTTTGCCGACTTTCTCCTGAAGCTTACGAGCGTTCACACTTAAGCCTTTTACAATGTCAGCTGTTTAGCTAAACATGAGCTCAAGATCTAAATTTACACAATAATGAAGAAATCAGCTACAAGGGGAGACAATCAGCAAAAACAATCAATATGAGAATTAGTTTCCCAAGGCCACCCATCAGATGTTGGAATAATCAGGTGCAAGGCAGAATATATACATAAAACTGGAACTGGAACAAGGAACAAGGATGTTTTCAAAGACTGGTAGGATCTCTAAAACATTTGTAAAGTACATGTCATTGATAAAGCTAAATACTCAAAGGTTGTGTAATACAACAGATTAATCATTGAGAAGAGTGAAATTATGCTGTTTTGAAAACTATGGCAGGTCAGATTTTCTGCCTAATGATATAAGAAGATTTCTCTCAAAAATACACATTATTTCAAAGACTTATTGGCTGTGAAATAAGTGAAGGGTATTTCAAATGGCTTGTCTGCAAAGAAAGGTGAGATGTAGGGAATCACAGAAAGTCGAGGGGAAAATATGTCAATATATACATTGCTATATGGTGAACTAAGCCTTAGGCCAGCAACAATGGAGAGGACCTGACCCTTAGAAACTTACAAGTAAGCTGGAATCTTCAAAAGTTCAAATCTTTATAAGTAAAAAGATTTATTAAAATGAATAACCAAGTGTTTTAATTGACATCAGATGATCCAAACAACAAACCCTGAGAACATAGAAAAAATATAAATAAAGATATGAGCAGAACTTAATACAACAGAAAACGTATAAAATTGAGGTGATTTAGTAAGTCCAAAGAATATTCTTTGAAAAGATTTAAAAGACACACTTTGATTAAGGAAAACATAAACATATGTAAAGAATATACAGAAAGAATCAGGACAATGTTATAGCAGAGAATATATGAAATGCCAGTAAATTTGAACATTTCTGTAAAGGGGACCATTTCCTAGCTCCTAAAGTTGACCAAAACTGACACAAGAGGAAATCATTGAAGGTCATCATGTCTGCCCTTGGTATTCTTGGAACGCCTTGGCCTCAGAATGCAGCATCGGTAGTCCATGGTAACCTGCGGAGAGGGGGTGGGGCTGAAGGAGGTTGGAACACTGCCCTCACTGAGGGAGTGGGTGTGGCCATCTCTGCTGTGACTGAACAAAGGGCAGGGGAGCAGGGGGCCCAGGGCAGGGCCCTCAGAGCCCGGCAGGACCAGGGGAGTGTCACAAGCATTTGGCCCAGGCCAAAGGGCGCCTTCTTTGTCTGCACAGCTTCCCAAACACTCACATTTCCACTCAGGCCGCCCTCTTTGTTGAAGTGTGTGTGGAACGTGTCCTCGCAGTACACCTCTCTGCACAGCTAACCATAGGACTGGGCATCGTACCTTCCTGCCAGGTGACCGAAGTTCGCAGGCAGATGGGTCACTGGGACCAACGCGGAGAGGCTCCTGCCCTGACCACAGGTCGACCACAGCCGCTGCCCCAGATCGGGGGTTGCAAAGCAGCCCTGTCTGAATCCCCTGCCTCTAGAGGGAGTATTGGACCAACACTTCTAAAAAATGGGGTCCTTGCGGGCAACTCATCAGAGGGACACAAAAAAATCTTTGCCGACTTTCTCCTGAAGCTTACGAGCGTTCACACTTAAGCCTTTTACAATGTCAGCTGTTTAGCTAAACATGAGCTCATGATCTAAATTTACACAATAATGAAGAAATCAGCTACAAGGGGAGACAATCAGCAAAAACAATCAATATGAGAATTAGTTTCCCAAGGCCACCCATCAGATGTTGGAATAATCAGGTGCAAGGCAGAATATATACATAAAACTGGAACTGGAACAAGGAACAAGGATGTTTTCAAAGACTGGTAGGATCTCTAAAACATTTGTAAAGTACATGTCATTGATAAAGCTAAATACTCAAAGGTTGTGTAATACAACAGATTAATCATTGAGAAGAGTGAAATTATGCTGTTTTGAAAACTATGGCAGGTCAGATTTTCTGCCTAATGATATAAGAAGATTTCTCTCAAAAATACACATTATTTCAAAGACTTATTGGCTGTGAAATAAGTGAAGGGTATTTCAAATGGCTTGTCTGCAAAGAAAGGTGAGATGTAGGGAATCACAGAAAGTCGAGGGGAAAATATGTCAATATATACATTGCTATATGGTGAACTAAGCCTTAGGCCAGCAACAATGGAGAGGACCTGACCCTTAGAAACTTACAAGTAAGCTGGAATCTTCAAAAGTTCAAATCTTTATAAGTAAAAAGATTTATTAAAATGAATAACCAAGTGTTTTAATTGACATCAGATGATCCAAACAACAAACCCTGAGAACATAGAAAAAATATAAATAAAGATATGAGCAGAACTTAATACAACAGAAAACGTATAAAATTGAGGTGATTTAGTAAGTCCAAAGAATATTCTTTGAAAAGATTTAAAAGACACACTTTGATTAAGGAAAACATAAACATATGTAAAGAATATACAGAAAGAATCAGGACAATGTTATAGCAGAGAATATATGAAATGCCAGTAAATTTGAACATTTCTGTAAAGGGGACCATTTCCTAGCTCCTAAAGTTGACCAAAACTGACACAAGAGGAAATCATTGAAGGTCATCATGTCTGCCCTTGGCATTCTTGGAACGCCCTGGCCTCAGAATGCAGCATCGGTAGTCCATGGTAACCTGCGGAGAGGGGGTGGGGCTGAAGGAAGTTGGAACACTGCCCTCACTGAGGGAGTGGGTGTGGCCATCTCTGCTGTGACTGAACAAAGGGCAGGGGAGCAGGGGGCCCAGGGCAGGGCCCTCAGAGCCCGGCAGGACCAGGGGAGTGTCACAAGCATTTGGCCCAGGCCAAAGGGCGCCTTCTTTGTCTGCACAGCTTCCCAAACACTCACATTTCCACTCAGGCCGCCCTCTTTGTTGAAGTGTGTGTGGAACGTGTCCTCGCAGTACACCTCGCTGCACAGCTAACCATAGGACTGGGCATCGTACCTTCCTGCCAGGTGACCGAAGTTCGCAGGCAGATGGGTCACTGGGACCAACGCGGAGAGGCTCCTGCCCTGACCACAGGTCGACCACAGCCGCTGCCCCAGATCGGGGGTTGCAAAGCAGCCCTGTCTGAATCCCCTGCCTCTAGAGGGAGTATTGGACCAACACTTCTAAAAAATGGGGTCCTTGCGGGCAACTCATCGGAGGGACACAAAAAAATCTTTGCCGACTTTCTCCTGAAGCTTACGAGCGTTCACAATTAAGCCTTTTACAATGTCAGCTGTTTAGCTAAACATGAGCTCAAGATCTAAATTTACACAATAATGAAGAAATCAGCTACAAGGGGAGACAATCAGCAAAAACAATCAATATGAGAATTAGTTTCCCAAGGCCACCCATCAGATGTTGGAATAATCAGGTGCAAGGCAGAATATATACATAAAACTGGAACTGGAACAAGGAACAAGGATGTTTTCAAAGACTGGTAGGATCTCTAAAACATTTGTAAAGTACATGTCATTGATAAAGCTAAATACTCAAAGGTTGTGTAATACAACAGATTAATCATTGAGAAGAGTGAAATTATGCTGTTTTGAAAACTATGGCAGGTCAGATTTTCTGCCTAATGATATAAGAAGATTTCTCTCAAAAATACACATTATTTCAAAGACTTATTGGCTGTGAAAAAAGTGAAGGGTATTTCAAATGGCTTGTCTGCAAAGAAAGGTGAGATGTAGGGAATCACAGAAAGTCGAGGGGAAAATATGTCAATATATACATTGCTATATGGTGAACTAAGCCTTAGGCCAGCAACAATGGAGAGGACCTGACACTTAGAAACTTACAAGTAAGCTGGAATCTTCAAAAGTTCAAATCTTTATAAGTAAAAAGATTTATTAAAATGAATAACCAAGTGTTTTAATTGACATCAGATGATCCAAACAACAAACCCTGAGAACATAGAAAAAATATAAATAAAGATATGAGCAGAACTTAATACAACAGAAAACGTATAAAATTGAGGTGATTTAGTAAGTCCAAAGAATATTCTTTGAAAAGATTTAAAAGACACACTTTGATTAAGGAAAACATAAACATATGTAAAGAATATACAGAAAGAATCAGGACAATGTTATAGCAGAGAATATATGAAATGCCAGTAAATTTGAACATTTCTGTAAAGGGGACCATTTCCTAGCTCCTAAAGTTGACCAAAACTGACACAAGAGGAAATCATTGAAGGTCATCATGTCTGCCCTTGGCATTCTTGGAACGCCCTGGCCTCAGAATGCAGCATCGGTAGTCCATGGTAACCTGCGGAGAGGGGGTGGGGCTGAAGGAGGTTGGAACACTGCCCTCACTGAGGGAGTGGGTGTGGCCATCTCTGCTGTGACTGAACAAAGGGCAGGGGAGCAGGGGGCCCAGGGCAGGGCCCTCAGAGCCCGGCAGGACCAGGGGAGTGTCACAAGCATTTGGCCCAGGCCAAAGGGCGCCTTCTTTGTCTGCACAGCTTCCCAAACACTCACATTTCCACTCAGGCCGCCCTCTTTGTTGAAGTGTGTGTGGAACGTGTCCTCGCAGTACACCTCGCTGCACAGCTAACCATAGGACTGGGCATCGTACCTTCCTGCCAGGTGACCGAAGTTCGCAGGCAGATGGGTCACTGGGACCAACGCGGAGAGGCTCCTGCCCTGACCACAGGTCGACCACAGCCGCTGCCCCAGATCGGGGGTTGCAAAGCAGCCCTGTCTGAATCCCCTGCCTCTAGAGGGAGTATTGGACCAACACTTCTAAAAAATGGGGTCCTTGCGGGCAACTCATCGGAGGGACACAAAAAAATCTTTGCCGACTTTCTCCTGAAGCTTACGAGCGTTCACACTTAAGCCTTTTACAATGTCAGCTGTTTAGCTAAACATGAGCTCATGATCTAAATTTACACAATAATGAAGAAATCAGCTACAAGGGGAGACAATCAGCAAAAACAATCAATATGAGAATTAGTTTCCCAAGGCCACCCATCAGATGTTGGAATAATCAGGTGCAAGGCAGAATATATACATAAAACTGGAACTGGAACAAGGAACAAGGATGTTTTCAAAGACTGGTAGGATCTCTAAAACATTTGTAAAGTACATGTCATTGATAAAGCTAAATACTCAAAGGTTGTGTAATACAACAGATTAATCATTGAGAAGAGTGAAATTATGCTGTTTTGAAAACTATGGCAGGTCAGATTTTCTGCCTAATGATATAAGAAGATTTCTCTCAAAAATACACATTATTTCAAAGACTTATTGGCTGTGAAATAAGTGAAGGGTATTTCAAATGGCTTGTCTGCAAAGAAAGGTGAGATGTAGGGAATCACAGAAAGTCGAGGGGAAAATATGTCAATATATACATTGCTATATGGTGAACTAAGCCTTAGGCCAGCAACAATGGAGAGGACCTGACCCTTAGAAACTTACAAGTAAGCTGGAATCTTCAAAAGTTCAAATCTTTATAAGTAAAAAGATTTATTAAAATGAATAACCAAGTGTTTTAATTGACATCAGATGATCCAAACAACAAACCCTGAGAACATAGAAAAAATATAAATAAAGATATGAGCAGAACTTAATACAACAGAAAACGTATAAAATTGAGGTGATTTAGTAAGTCCAAAGAATATTCTTTGAAAAGATTTAAAAGACACACTTTGATTAAGGAAAACATAAACATATGTAAAGAATATACAGAAAGAATCAGGACAATGTTATAGCAGAGAATATATGAAATGCCAGTAAATTTGAACATTTCTGTAAAGGGGACCATTTCCTAGCTCCTAAAGTTGACCAAAACTGACACAAGAGGAAATCATTGAAGGTCATCATGTCTGCCCTTGGCATTCTTGGAACGCCCTGGCCTCAGAATGCAGCATCGGTAGTCCATGGTAACCTGCGGAGAGGGGGTGGGGCTGAAGGAGGTTGGAACACTGCCCTCACTGAGGGAGTGGGTGTGGCCATCTCTGCTGTGACTGAACAAAGGGCAGGGGAGCAGGGGGCCCAGGGCAGGGCCCTCAGAGCCCGGCAGGACCAGGGGAGTGTCACAAGCATTTGGCCCAGGCCAAAGGGCGCCTTCTTTGTCTGCACAGCTTCCCAAACACTCACATTTCCACTCAGGCCGCCCTCTTTGTTGAAGTGTGTGTGGAACGTGTCCTCGCAGTACACCTCGCTGCACAGCTAACCATAGGACTGGGCATCGTACCTTCCTGCCAGGTGACCGAAGTTCGCAGGCAGATGGGTCACTGGGACCAACGCGGAGAGGCTCCTGCCCTGACCACAGGTCGACCACAGCCGCTGCCCCAGATCGGGGGTTGCAAAGCAGCCCTGTCTGAATCCCCTGCCTCTAGAGGGAGTATTGGACCAACACTTCTAAAAAATGGGGTCCTTGCGGGCAACTCATCGGAGGGACACAAAAAAATCTTTGCCGACTTTCTCCTGAAGCTTACGAGCGTTCACACTTAAGCCTTTTACAATGTCAGCTGTTTAGCTAAACATGAGCTCATGATCTAAATTTACACAATAATGAAGAAATCAGCTACAAGGGGAGACAATCAGCAAAAACAATCAATATGAGAATTAGTTTCCCAAGGCCACCCATCAGATGTTGGAATAATCAGGTGCAAGGCAGAATATATACATAAAACTGGAACTGGAACAAGGAACAAGGATGTTTTCAAAGACTGGTAGGATCTCTAAAACATTTGTAAAGTACATGTCATTGATAAAGCTAAATACTCAAAGGTTGTGTAATACAACAGATTAATCATTGAGAAGAGTGAAATTATGCTGTTTTGAAAACTATGGCAGGTCAGATTTTCTGCCTAATGATATAAGAAGATTTCTCTCAAAAATACACATTATTTCAAAGACTTATTGGCTGTGAAATAAGTTAAGGGTATTTCAAATGGCTTGTCTGCAAAGAAAGGTGAGATGTAGGGAATCACAGAAAGTCGAGGGGAAAATATGTCAATATATACATTGCTATATGGTGAACTAAGCCTTAGGCCAGCAACAATGGAGAGGACCTGACCCTTAGAAACTTACAAGTAAGCTGGAATCTTCAAAAGTTCAAATCTTTATAAGTAAAAAGATTTATTAAAATGAATAACCAAGTGTTTTAATTGACATCAGATGATCCAAACAACAAACCCTGAGAACATAGAAAAAATATAAATAAAGATATGAGCAGAACTTAATACAACAGAAAACGTATAAAATTGAGGTGATTTAGTAAGTCCAAAGAATATTCTTTGAAAAGATTTAAAAGACACACTTTGATTAAGGAAAACATAAACATATGTAAAGAATATACAGAAAGAATCAGGACAATGTTATAGCAGAGAATATATGAAATGCCAGTAAATTTGAACATTTCTGTAAAGGGGACCATTTCCTAGCTCCTAAAGTTGACCAAAACTGACACAAGAGGAAATCATTGAAGGTCATCATGTCTGCCCTTGGCATTCTTGGAACGCCCTGGCCTCAGAATGCAGCATCGGTAGTCCATGGTAACCTGCGGAGAGGGGGTGGGGCTGAAGGAGGTTGGAACACTGCCCTCACTGAGGGAGTGGGTGTGGCCATCTCTGCTGTGACTGAACAAAGGGCAGGGGAGCAGGGGGCCCAGGGCAGGGCCCTCAGAGCCCGGCAGGACCAGGGGAGTGTCACAAGCATTTGGCCCAGGCCAAAGGGCGCCTTCTTTGTCTGCACAGCTTCCCAAACACTCACATTTCCACTCAGGCCGCCCTCTTTGTTGAAGTGTGTGTGGAACGTGTCCTCGCAGTACACCTCGCTGCACAGCTAACCATAGGACTGGGCATCGTACCTTCCTGCCACGTGACCGAAGTTCGCAGGCAGATGGGTCACTGGGACCAACGCGGAGAGGCTCCTGCCCTGACCACAGGTCGACCACAGCCGCTGCCCCAGATCGGGGGTTGCAAAGCAGCCCTGTCTGAATCCCCTGCCTCTAGAGGGAGTATTGGACCAACACTTCTAAAAAATGGGGTCCTTGCGGGCAACTCATCGGAGGGACACAAAAAAATCTTTGCCGACTTTCTCCTGAAGCTTACGAGCGTTCACACTTAAGCCTTTTACAATGTCAGCTGTTTAGCTAAACATGAGCTCATGATCTAAATTTACACAATAATGAAGAAATCAGCTACAAGGGGAGACAATCAGCAAAAACAATCAATATGAGAATTAGTTTCCCAAGGCCACCCATCAGATGTTGGAATAATCAGGTGCAAGGCAGAATATATACATAAAACTGGAACTGGAACAAGGAACAAGGATGTTTTCAAAGACTGGTAGGATCTCTAAAACATTTGTAAAGTACATGTCATTGATAAAGCTAAATACTCAAAGGTTGTGTAATACAACAGATTAATCATTGAGAAGAGTGAAATTATGCTGTTTTGAAAACTATGGCAGGTCAGATTTTCTGCCTAATGATATAAGAAGATTTCTCTCAAAAATACACATTATTTCAAAGACTTATTGGCTGTGAAAAAAGTGAAGGGTATTTCAAATGGCTTGTCTGCAAAGAAAGGTGAGATGTAGGGAATCACAGAAAGTCGAGGGGAAAATATGTCAATATATACATTGCTATATGGTGAACTAAGCCTTAGGCCAGCAACAATGGAGAGGACCTGACCCTTAGAAACTTACAAGTAAGCTGGAATCTTCAAAAGTTCAAATCTTTATAAGTAAAAAGATTTATTAAAATGAATAACCAAGTGTTTTAATTGACATCAGATGATCCAAACAACAAACCCTGAGAACATAGAAAAAATATAAATAAAGATATGAGCAGAACTTAATACAACAGAAAACGTATAAAATTGAGGTGATTTAGTAAGTCCAAAGAATATTCTTTGAAAAGATTTAAAAGACACACTTTGATTAAGGAAAACATAAACATATGTAAAGAATATACAGAAAGAATCAGGACAATGTTATAGCAGAGAATATATGAAATGCCAGTAAATTTGAACATTTCTGTAAAGGGGACCATTTCCTAGCTCCTAAAGTTGACCAAAACTGACACAAGAGGAAATCATTGAAGGTCATCATGTCTGCCCTTGGCATTCTTGGAACGCCCTGGCCTCAGAATGCAGCATCGGTAGTCCATGGTAACCTGCGGAGAGGGGGTCGGGCTGAAGGAGGTTGGAACACTGCCCTCACTGAGGGAGTGGGTGTGGCCATCTCTGCTGTGACTGAACAAAGGGCAGGGGAGCAGGGGGCCCAGGGCAGGGCCCTCAGAGCCCGGCAGGACCAGGGGAGTGTCACAAGCATTTGGCCCAGGCCAAAGGGCGCCTTCTTTGTCTGCACAGCTTCCCAAACACTCACATTTCCACTCAGGCCGCCCTCTTTGTTGAAGTGTGTGTGGAACGTGTCCTCGCAGTACACCTCGCTGCACAGCTAACCATAGGACTGGGCATCGTACCTTCCTGCCAGGTGACCGAAGTTCGCAGGCAGATGGGTCACTGGGACCAACGCGGAGAGGCTCCTGCCCTGACCACAGGTCGACCACAGCCGCTGCCCCAGATCGGGGGTTGCAAAGCAGCCCTGTCTGAATCCCCTGCCTCTAGAGGGAGTATTGGACCAACACTTCTAAAAAATGGGGTCCTTGCGGGCAACTCATCGGAGGGACACAAAAAAATCTTTGCCGACTTTCTCCTGAAGCTTACGAGCGTTCACACTTAAGCCTTTTACAATGTCAGCTGTTTAGCTAAACATGAGCTCATGATCTAAATTTACACAATAATGAAGAAATCAGCTACAAGGGGAGACAATCAGCAAAAACAATCAATATGAGAATTAGTTTCCCAAGGCCACCCATCAGATGTTGGAATAATCAGGTGCAAGGCAGAATATATACATAAAACTGGAACTGGAACAAGGAACAAGGATGTTTTCAAAGACTGGTAGGATCTCTAAAACATTTGTAAAGTACATGTCATTGATAAAGCTAAATACTCAAAGGTTGTGTAATACAACAGATTAATCATTGAGAAGAGTGAAATTATGCTGTTTTGAAAACTATGGCAGGTCAGATTTTCTGCCTAATGATATAAGAAGATTTCTCTCAAAAATACACATTATTTCAAAGACTTATTGGCTGTGAAAAAAGTGAAGGGTATTTCAAATGGCTTGTCTGCAAAGAAAGGTGAGATGTAGGGAATCACAGAAAGTCGAGGGGAAAATATGTCAATATATACATTGCTATATGGTGAACTAAGCCTTAGGCCAGCAACAATGGAGAGGACCTGACCCTTAGAAACTTACAAGTAAGCTGGAATCTTCAAAAGTTCAAATCTTTATAAGTAAAAAGATTTATTAAAATGAATAACCAAGTGTTTTAATTGACATCAGATGATCCAAACAACAAACCCTGAGAACATAGAAAAAATATAAATAAAGATATGAGCAGAACTTAATACAACAGAAAACGTATAAAATTGAGGTGATTTAGTAAGTCCAAAGAATATTCTTTGAAAAGATTTAAAAGACACACTTTGATTAAGGAAAACATAAACATATGTAAAGAATATACAGAAAGAATCAGGACAATGTTATAGCAGAGAATATATGAAATGCCAGTAAATTTGAACATTTCTGTAAAGGGGACCATTTCCTAGCTCCTAAAGTTGACCAAAACTGACACAAGAGGAAATCATTGAAGGTCATCATGTCTGCCCTTGGCATTCTTGGAACGCCCTGGCCTCAGAATGCAGCATCGGTAGTCCATGGTAACCTGCGGAGAGGGGGTCGGGCTGAAGGAGGTTGGAACACTGCCCTCACTGAGGGAGTGGGTGTGGCCATCTCTGCTGTGACTGAACAAAGGGCAGGGGAGCAGGGGGCCCAGGGCAGGGCCCTCAGAGCCCGGCAGGACCAGGGGAGTGTCACAAGCATTTGGCCCAGGCCAAAGGGCGCCTTCTTTGTCTGCACAGCTTCCCAAACACTCACATTTCCACTCAGGCCGCCCTCTTTGTTGAAGTGTGTGTGGAACGTGTCCTCGCAGTACACCTCGCTGCACAGCTAACCATAGGACTGGGCATCGTACCTTCCTGCCAGGTGACCGAAGTTCGCAGGCAGATGGGTCACTGGGACCAACGCGGAGAGGCTCCTGCCCTGACCACAGGTCGACCACAGCCGCTGCCCCAGATCGGGGGTTGCAAAGCAGCCCTGTCTGAATCCCCTGCCTCTAGAGGGAGTATTGGACCAACACTTCTAAAAAATGGGGTCCTTGCGGGCAACTCATCGGAGGGACACAAAAAAATCTTTGCCGACTTTCTCCTGAAGCTTACGAGCGTTCACACTTAAGCCTTTTACAATGTCAGCTGTTTAGCTAAACATGAGCTCATGATCTAAATTTACACAATAATGAAGAAATCAGCTACAAGGGGAGACAATCAGCAAAAACAATCAATATGAGAATTAGTTTCCCAAGGCCACCCATCAGATGTTGGAATAATCAGGTGCAAGGCAGAATATATACATAAAACTGGAACTGGAACAAGGAACAAGGATGTTTTCAAAGACTGGTAGGATCTCTAAAACATTTGTAAAGTACATGTCATTGATAAAGCTAAATACTCAAAGGTTGTGTAATACAACAGATTAATCATTGAGAAGAGTGAAATTATGCTGTTTTGAAAACTATGGCAGGTCAGATTTTCTGCCTAATGATATAAGAAGATTTCTCTCAAAAATACACATTATTTCAAAGACTTATTGGCTGTGAAATAAGTGAAGGGTATTTCAAATGGCTTGTCTGCAAAGAAAGGTGAGATGTAGGGAATCACAGAAAGTCGAGGGGAAAATATGTCAATATATACATTGCTATATGGTGAACTAAGCCTTAGGCCAGCAACAATGGAGAGGACCTGACCCTTAGAAACTTACAAGTAAGCTGGAATCTTCAAAAGTTCAAATCTTTATAAGTAAAAAGATTTATTAAAATGAATAACCAAGTGTTTTAATTGACATCAGATGATCCAAACAACAAACCCTGAGAACATAGAAAAAATATAAATAAAGATATGAGCAGAACTTAATACAACAGAAAACGTATAAAATTGAGGTGATTTAGTAAGTCCAAAGAATATTCTTTGAAAAGATTTAAAAGACACACTTTGATTAAGGAAAACATAAACATATGTAAAGAATATACAGAAAGAATTAGGACAATGTTATAGCAGAGAATATATGAAATGCCAGTAAATTTGAACATTTCTGTAAAGGGGACCATTTCCTAGCTCCTAAAGTTGACCAAAACTGACACAAGAGGAAATCATTGAAGGTCATCATGTCTGCCCTTGGCATTCTTGGAACGCCCTGGCCTCAGAATGCAGCATCGGTAGTCCATGGTAACCTGCGGAGAGGGGGTGGGGCTGAAGGAGGTTGGAACACTGCCCTCACTGAGGGAGTGGGTGTGGCCATCTCTGCTGTGACTGAACAAAGGGCAGGGGAGCAGGGGGCCCAGGGCAGGGCCCTCAGAGCCCGGCAGGACCAGGGGAGTGTCACAAGCATTTGGCCCAGGCCAAAGGGCGCCTTCTTTGTCTGCACAGCTTCCCAAACACTCACATTTCCACTCAGGCCGCCCTCTTTGTTGAAGTGTGTGTGGAACGTGTCCTCGCAGTACACCTCACTGCACAGCTAACCATAGGACTGGGCATCGTACCTTCCTGCCAGGTGACCGAAGTTCGCAGGCAGATGGGTCACTGGGACCAACGCGGAGAGGCTCCTGCCCTGACCACAGGTCGACCACAGCCGCTGCCCCAGATCGGGGGTTGCAAAGCAGCCCTGTCTGAATCCCCTGCCTCTAGAGGGAGTATTGGACCAACACTTCTAAAAAATGGGGTCCTTGCGGGCAACTCATCGGAGGGACACAAAAAAATCTTTGCCGACTTTCTCCTGAAGCTTACGAGCGTTCACACTTAAGCCTTTTACAATGTCAGCTGTTTAGCTAAACATGAGCTCATGATCTAAATTTACACAATAATGAAGAAATCAGCTACAAGGGGAGACAATCAGCAAAAACAATCAATATGAGAATTAGTTTCCCAAGGCCACCCATCAGATGTTGGAATAATCAGGTGCAAGGCAGAATATATACATAAAACTGGAACTGGAACAAGGAACAAGGATGTTTTCAAAGACTGGTAGGATCTCTAAAACATTTGTAAAGTACATGTCATTGATAAAGCTAAATACTCAAAGGTTGTGTAATACAACAGATTAATCATTGAGAAGAGTGAAATTATGCTGTTTTGAAAACTATGGCAGGTCAGATTTTCTGCCTAATGATATAAGAAGATTTCTCTCAAAAATACACATTATTTCAAAGACTTATTGGCTGTGAAATAAGTGAAGGGTATTTCAAATGGCTTGTCTGCAAAGAAAGGTGAGATGTAGGGAATCACAGAAAGTCGAGGGGAAAATATGTCAATATATACATTGCTATATGGTGAACTAAGCCTTAGGCCAGCAACAATGGAGAGGACCTGACCCTTAGAAACTTACAAGTAAGCTGGAATCTTCAAAAGTTCAAATCTTTATAAGTAAAAAGATTTATTAAATTAATAACCAAGTGTTTTAATTGACATCAGATGATCCAAACAACAAACCCTGAGAACATAGAAAAAATATAAATAAAGATATGAGCAGAACTTAATACAACAGAAAACGTATAAAATTGAGGTGATTTAGTAAGTCCAAAGAATATTCTTTGAAAAGATTTAAAAGACACACTTTGATTAAGGAAAACATAAACATATGTAAAGAATATACAGAAAGAATCAGGACAATGTTATAGCAGAGAATATATGAAATGCCAGTAAATTTGAACATTTCTGTAAAGGGGACCATTTCCTAGCTCCTAAAGTTGACCAAAACTGACACAAGAGGAAATCATTGAAGGTCATCATGTCTGCCCTTGGCATTCTTGGAACGCCCTGGCCTCAGAATGCAGCATCGGTAGTCCATGGTAACCTGCGGAGAGGGGGTGGGGCTGAAGGAGGTTGGAACACTGCCCTCACTGAGGGAGTGGGTGTGGCCATCTCTGCTGTGACTGAACAAAGGGCAGGGGAGCAGGGGGCCCAGGGCAGGGCCCTCAGAGCCCGGCAGGACCAGGGGAGTGTCACAAGCATTTGGCCCAGGCCAAAGGGCGCCTTCTTTGTCTGCACAGCTTCCCAAACACTCACATTTCCACTCAGGCCGCCCTCTTTGTTGAAGTGTGTGTGGAACGTGTCCTCGCAGTACACCTCGCTGCACAGCTAACCATAGGACTGGGCATCGTACCTTCCTGCCAGGTGACCGAAGTTCGCAGGCAGATGGGTCACTGGGACCAACGCGGAGAGGCTCCTGCCCTGACCACAGGTCGACCACAGCCGCTGCCCCAGATCGGGGGTTGCAAAGCAGCCCTGTCTGAATCCCCTGCCTCTAGAGGGAGTATTGGACCAACACTTCTAAAAAATGGGGTCCTTGCGGGCAACTCATCGGAGGGACACAAAAAAATCTTTGCCGACTTTCTCCTGAAGCTTACGAGCGTTCACACTTAAGCCTTTTACAATGTCAGCTGTTTAGCTAAACATGAGCTCATGATCTAAATTTACACAATAATGAAGAAATCAGCTACAAGGGGAGACAATCAGCAAAAACAATCAATATGAGAATTAGTTTCCCAAGGCCACCCATCAGATGTTGGAATAATCAGGTGCAAGGCAGAATATATACATAAAACTGGAACTGGAACAAGGAACAAGGATGTTTTCAAAGACTGGTAGGATCTCTAAAACATTTGTAAAGTACATGTCATTGATAAAGCTAAATACTCAAAGGTTGTGTAATACAACAGATTAATCATTGAGAAGAGTGAAATTATGCTGTTTTGAAAACTATGGCAGGTCAGATTTTCTGCCTAATGATATAAGAAGATTTCTCTCAAAAATACACATTATTTCAAAGACTTATTGGCTGTGAAATAAGTGAAGGGTATTTCAAATGGCTTGTCTGCAAAGAAAGGTGAGATGTAGGGAATCACAGAAAGTCGAGGGGAAAATATGTCAATATATACATTGCTATATGGTGAACTAAGCCTTAGGCCAGCAACAATGGAGAGGACCTGACCCTTAGAAACTTACAAGTAACCTGGAATCTTCAAAAGTTCAAATCTTTATAAGTAAAAAGATTTATTAAAATGAATAACCAAGTGTTTTAATTGACATCAGATGATCCAAACAACAAACCCTGAGAACATAGAAAAAATATAAATAAAGATATGAGCAGAACTTAATACAACAGAAAACGTATAAAATTGAGGTGATTTAGTAAGTCCAAAGAATATTCTTTGAAAAGATTTAAAAGACACACTTTGATTAAGGAAAACATAAACATATGTAAAGAATATACAGAAAGAATCAGGACAATGTTATAGCAGAGAATATATGAAATGCCAGTAAATTTGAACATTTCTGTAAAGGGGACCATTTCCTAGCTCCTAAAGTTGACCAAAACTGACACAAGAGGAAATCATTGAAGGTCATCATGTCTGCCCTTGGCATTCTTGGAACGCCCTGGCCTCAGAATGCAGCATCGGTAGTCCATGGTAACCTGCGGAGAGGGGGTGGGGCTGAAGGAGGTTGGAACACTGCCCTCACTGAGGGAGTGGGTGTGGCCATCTCTGCTGTGACTGAACAAAGGGCAGGGGAGCAGGGGGCCCAGGGCAGGGCCCTCAGAGCCCGGCAGGACCAGGGGAGTGTCACAAGCATTTGGCCCAGGCCAAAGGGCGCCTTCTTTGTCTGCACAGCTTCCCAAACACTCACATTTCCACTCAGGCCGCCCTCTTTGTTGAAGTGTGTGTGGAACGTGTCCTCGCAGTACACCTCGCTGCACAGCTAACCATAGGACTGGGCATCGTACCTTTCTGCCAGGTGACCGAAGTTCGCAGGCAGATGGGTCACTGGGACCAACGCGGAGAGGCTCCTGCCCTGACCACAGGTCGACCACAGCCGCTGCCCCAGATCGGGGGTTGCAAAGCAGCCCTGTCTGAATCCCCTGCCTCTAGAGGGAGTATTGGACCAACACTTCTAAAAAATGGGGTCCTTGCGGGCAACTCATCGGAGGGACACAAAAAAATCTTTGCCGACTTTCTCCTGAAGCTTACGAGCGTTCACACTTAAGCCTTTTACAATGTCAGCTGTTTAGCTAAACATGAGCTCATGATCTAAATTTACACAATAATGAAGAAATCAGCTACAAGGGGAGACAATCAGCAAAAACAATCAATATGAGAATTAGTTTCCCAAGGCCACCCATCAGATGTTGGAATAATCAGGTGCAAGGCAGAATATATACATAAAACTGGAACTGGAACAAGGAACAAGGATGTTTTCAAAGACTGGTAGGATCTCTAAAACATTTGTAAAGTACATGTCATTGATAAAGCTAAATACTCAAAGGTTGTGTAATACAACAGATTAATCATTGAGAAGAGTGAAATTATGCTGTTTTGAAAACTATGGCAGGTCAGATTTTCTGCCTAATGATATAAGAAGATTTCTCTCAAAAATACACATTATTTCAAAGACTTATTGGCTGTGAAATAAGTGAAGGGTATTTCAAATGGCTTGTCTGCAAAGAAAGGTGAGATGTAGGGAATCACAGAAAGTCGAGGGGAAAATATGTCAATATATACATTGCTATATGGTGAACTAAGCCTTAGGCCAGCAACAATGGAGAGGACCTGACCCTTAGAAACTTACAAGTAAGCTGGAATCTTCAAAAGTTCAAATCTTTATAAGTAAAAAGATTTATTAAATTAATAACCAAGTGTTTTAATTGACATCAGATGATCCAAACAACAAACCCTGAGAACATAGAAAAAATATAAATAAAGATATGAGCAGAACTTAATACAACAGAAAACGTATAAAATTGAGGTGATTTAGTAAGTCCAAAGAATATTCTTTGAAAAGATTTAAAAGACACACTTTGATTAAGGAAAACATAAACATATGTAAAGAATATACAGAAAGAATCAGGACAATGTTATAGCAGAGAATATATGAAATGCCAGTAAATTTGAACATTTCTGTAAAGGGGACCATTTCCTAGCTCCTAAAGTTGACCAAAACTGACACAAGAGGAAATCATTGAAGGTCATCATGTCTGCCCTTGGCATTCTTGGAACGCCCTGGCCTCAGAATGCAGCATCGGTAGTCCATGGTAACCTGCGGAGAGGGGGTGGGGCTGAAGGAGGTTGGAACACTGCCCTCACTGAGGGAGTGGGTGTGGCCATCTCTGCTGTGACTGAACAAAGGGCAGGGGAGCAGGGGGCCCAGGGCAGGGCCCTCAGAGCCCGGCAGGACCAGGGGAGTGTCACAAGCATTTGGCCCAGGCCAAAGGGCGCCTTCTTTGTCTGCACAGCTTCCCAAACACTCACATTTCCACTCAGGCCGCCCTCTTTGTTGAAGTGTGTGTGGAACGTGTCCTCGCAGTACACCTCGCTGCACAGCTAACCATAGGACTGGGCATCGTACCTTCCTGCCAGGTGACCGAAGTTCGCAGGCAGATGGGTCACTGGGACCAACGCGGAGAGGCTCCTGCCCTGACCACAGGTCGACCACAGCCGCTGCCCCAGATCGGGGGTTGCAAAGCAGCCCTGTCTGAATCCCCTGCCTCTAGAGGGAGTATTGGACCAACACTTCTAAAAAATGGGGTCCTTGCGGGCAACTCATCGGAGGGACACAAAAAAATCTTTGCCGACTTTCTCCTGAAGCTTACGAGCGTTCACACTTAAGCCTTTTACAATGTCAGCTGTTTAGCTAAACATGAGCTCATGATCTAAATTTACACAATAATGAAGAAATCAGCTACAAGGGGAGACAATCAGCAAAAACAATCAATATGAGAATTAGTTTCCCAAGGCCACCCATCAGATGTTGGAATAATCAGGTGCAAGGCAGAATATATACATAAAACTGGAACTGGAACAAGGAACAAGGATGTTTTCAAAGACTGGTAGGATCTCTAAAACATTTGTAAAGTACATGTCATTGATAAAGCTAAATACTCAAAGGTTGTGTAATACAACAGATTAATCATTGAGAAGAGTGAAATTATGCTGTTTTGAAAACTATGGCAGGTCAGATTTTCTGCCTAATGATATAAGAAGATTTCTCTCAAAAATACACATTATTTCAAAGACTTATTGGCTGTGAAATAAGTGAAGGGTATTTCAAATGGCTTGTCTGCAAAGAAAGGTGAGATGTAGGGAATCACAGAAAGTCGAGGGGAAAATATGTCAATATATACATTGCTATATGGTGAACTAAGCCTTAGGCCAGCAACAATGGAGAGGACCTGACCCTTAGAAACTTACAAGTAACCTGGAATCTTCAAAAGTTCAAATCTTTATAAGTAAAAAGATTTATTAAAATGAATAACCAAGTGTTTTAATTGACATCAGATGATCCAAACAACAAACCCTGAGAACATAGAAAAAATATAAATAAAGATATGAGCAGAACTTAATACAACAGAAAACGTATAAAATTGAGGTGATTTAGTAAGTCCAAAGAATATTCTTTGAAAAGATTTAAAAGACACACTTTGATTAAGGAAAACATAAACATATGTAAAGAATATACAGAAAGAATCAGGACAATGTTATAGCAGAGAATATATGAAATGCCAGTAAATTTGAACATTTCTGTAAAGGGGACCATTTCCTAGCTCCTAAAGTTGACCAAAACTGACACAAGAGGAAATCATTGAAGGTCATCATGTCTGCCCTTGGCATTCTTGGAACGCCCTGGCCTCAGAATGCAGCATCGGTAGTCCATGGTAACCTGCGGAGAGGGGGTGGGGCTGAAGGAGGTTGGAACACTGCCCTCACTGAGGGAGTGGGTGTGGCCATCTCTGCTGTGACTGAACAAAGGGCAGGGGAGCAGGGGGCCCAGGGCAGGGCCCTCAGAGCCCGGCAGGACCAGGGGAGTGTCACAAGCATTTGGCCCAGGCCAAAGGGCGCCTTCTTTGTCTGCACAGCTTCCCAAACACTCACATTTCCACTCAGGCCGCCCTCTTTGTTGAAGTGTGTGTGGAACGTGTCCTCGCAGTACACCTCGCTGCACAGCTAACCATAGGACTGGGCATCGTACCTTTCTGCCAGGTGACCGAAGTTCGCAGGCAGATGGGTCACTGGGACCAACGCGGAGAGGCTCCTGCCCTGACCACAGGTCGACCACAGCCGCTGCCCCAGATCGGGGGTTGCAAAGCAGCCCTGTCTGAATCCCCTGCCTCTAGAGGGAGTATTGGACCAACACTTCTAAAAAATGGGGTCCTTGCGGGCAACTCATCGGAGGGACACAAAAAAATCTTTGCCGACTTTCTCCTGAAGCTTACGAGCGTTCACACTTAAGCCTTTTACAATGTCAGCTGTTTAGCTAAACATGAGCTCATGATCTAAATTTACACAATAATGAAGAAATCAGCTACAAGGGGAGACAATCAGCAAAAACAATCAATATGAGAATTAGTTTCCCAAGGCCACCCATCAGATGTTGGAATAATCAGGTGCAAGGCAGAATATATACATAAAACTGGAACTGGAACAAGGAACAAGGATGTTTTCAAAGACTGGTAGGATCTCTAAAACATTTGTAAAGTACATGTCATTGATAAAGCTAAATACTCAAAGGTTGTGTAATACAACAGATTAATCATTGAGAAGAGTGAAATTATGCTGTTTTGAAAACTATGGCAGGTCAGATTTTCTGCCTAATGATATAAGAAGATTTCTCTCAAAAATACACATTATTTCAAAGACTTATTGGCTGTGAAATAAGTGAAGGGTATTTCAAATGGCTTGTCTGCAAAGAAAGGTGAGATGTAGGGAATCACAGAAAGTCGAGGGGAAAATATGTCAATATATACATTGCTATATGGTGAACTAAGCCTTAGGCCAGCAACAATGGAGAGGACCTGACCCTTAGAAACTTACAAGTAAGCTGGAATCTTCAAAAGTTCAAATCTTTATAAGTAAAAAGATTTATTAAAATGAATAACCAAGTGTTTTAATTGACATCAGATGATCCAAACAACAAACCCTGAGAACATAGAAAAAATATAAATAAAGATATGAGCAGAACTTAATACAACAGAAAACGTATAAAATTGAGGTGATTTAGTAAGTCCAAAGAATATTCTTTGAAAAGATTTAAAAGACACACTTTGATTAAGGAAAACATAAACATATGTAAAGAATATACAGAAAGAATCAGGACAATGTTATAGCAGAGAATATATGAAATGCCAGTAAATTTGAACATTTCTGTAAAGGGGACCATTTCCTAGCTCCTAAAGTTGACCAAAACTGACACAAGAGGAAATCATTGAAGGTCATCATGTCTGCCCTTGGCATTCTCGGAACGCCCTGGCCTCAGAATGCAGCATGGGTAGTCCATGGTAACCTGCGGAGAGGGGGTGGGGTTGAAAAAGGTTGGAACCCTGCTCTCACTGAGGGAGTGGGTGTGGCCATCTCTGCTGTGACTGAACAAAGGGCAGGGGAGCAGGGGGCACAGGGCAGGACCCTCAGAGCCCGGCAGGCACAGGGGTGTGTCACAAGCATTTGGCCCAGGCCAAAGGGCGCCTTCTTTGTCCGCACAGCTTCCCAAACACTCACCTTTCCACTCAGGCCGCCCTCTTTGTTGAAGTGTGTGTGGAACGTGTCCTCGCAGTACACCTCGCTGCACAGCTAACCATAGGACTGGGCATCGTACCTTCCTGCCAGGTGACCGAAGTTCGCAGGCAGATGGGTCCCTGGGACCAACGCGGAGAGGCTCCTGCCCTGACCACAGGTCGACCACAGCCGCTGCCCCAGATCGGGGGCCGCAAAGCAGCCCTGTCTGAATCCCCTGCCTCTAGAGGGAGTATTGGACCAACAGTTCTAAAAAATGGGGTCCTTTCGGGCAACTCATCGGAGGGACACAAATAATTCTTTGCCGACTTTCTCCTGAAGCTTATGAGCGTTCACACTTAAGCCTGTTACTATGTCAGCTGTTTTGCTAAACATGAGCTCATGATCTAAATTTACACAATAATGAACAAATCAGCTACAAGTGGAGACAATCAGCGAAAACAATCAATATGAGAATTAGTTTCCCAAGGCCATCCATCAGATGTTGGAATAATCAGGTGCAAGGCAGAAAATATACATAAAACTGGAACTGAAACAAGCAACAAGGATGTTTTCAAAGACTGGTAGGATCTCTAAAACATTTGTAAAGTACATGTCATTGATAAAGCTAAATACCCAAGGTTGTGTAATACAACAGACTAATCATTGAGAAGAGTGAAATTATGCTGTTTTGAAAACTATGGCAGGTCAGATTTTCTGCCTAATGATATAAGAAGATTTCTCTCAAAAATACACATTATTTCAAAGACTTATTGGCTGTGAAATAAGTGAAGGGTATTTCAAATGGCTTGTCTGCAAAGAAAGGTGAGATGTAGGGAATCACAGAAAGTCGAGGGGAAAATATGTCAATATATACATTGCTATATGGTGAACTAAGCTTAGGCCAGCAACAATGGAGAGGACCTGACCCTTAGAAACTTACAAGTAAGCTGGAATCTTCAAAAGTTCAAATCTTTCTAAGTAAAAAGATTTATTTAAATGAATAACCAAGTGTTTTAATTGACATCAGATGATCAAAACAACAAACCCTGAGAACATAGAAAAAATATAAATAAAGATATGAGCAGAACTTAATACAACAGAAAACGTATAAAATTGAGGCGATTTAGTAATTCCAAAGAATATTCTTTGAAAAGATTTAAAAGACACACTTTGATTAAGGAAAACATAAACATATGTAAAGAATATACAGAAAGAATCAGGACAATGTTATAGCAGAGAATATATGAAATGCCAGTAAATTTGAACATTTCTGTAAAGGGGACCATTTCCTAGCTCCTAAAGTTGACCAAAACTGACACAAGAGGAAATCATTGAAGGTCATCATGTCTGCCCTTGGCATTCTCGGAACGCCCTGGCCTCAGAATGCAGCATCGGTATTCCATGGTAACCTGCGGAGAGGGGGTGGGGCTGAAGGAGGTTGGAACACTGCCCTCACTGAGGGAGTGGGTGTGGCCATCTCTGCTGTGACTGAACAAAGGGCAGTGGAGCAGGGGGCCCAGGGCAGGGCCCTCAGAGCCCGGCAGGCGCAGGGGTGTGTCACAAGTATTTGGCCCAGGCCAAACGGCGCCTTCTTTGTCTGCACAGCTTCCCAAACACTCACCTTTCCACTCAGGCCGCCCTCTTTGTTGAAGTGTGTGTGGAAGGTGTCCTCGCAGTACACCTCGCTGCACAGCTAATCATAGGACTGGGCATCGTACCTTCCTGCCTGGTGACCGAAGTTCGCAGGCAGATGGGTCCCTGTGACCAACGCGGAGAGGCTCCTGCCCTGACCACAGGTCGACCACAGCCGCTGCCCCAGATCGGGGGTTGCAAAGCAGCCCTGTCTGAATCCCCTGCCTCTAGAGGGAGTATTGGACCAACAGTTCTAAAAAATGGGGTCCTTTCGGGCAACTCATCGGAGGGACACAAATAATTCTTTGCCGACTTTCTCCTGAAGCTTATGAGCGTTCACACTTAAGCCTGTTACAATGTCAGCTGTTTTGCTAAACATGAGCTCATGATCTAAATTTACACAATAATGAACAAATCAACTACAAGTGGAGACAATCAGCGAAAACAATCAATATGAGAATTAGTTTCCCAAGGCCATCCATCAGATGTTGGAATAATCAGGTGCAAGGCAGAAAATATACATAAAACTGGAACTGAAACAAGCAACAAGGATGTTTTCAAAGACTGGTAGGATCTCTAAAACATTTGTAAAGTACATGTCATTGATAAAGCTAAATACCCAAGTTTGTGTAATACAACAGACTAATCATTGAGAAGAGTGAAATTATGCTGTTTTGAAAACTATGGCAGGTCAGATTTTCTGCCTAATGATATAAGAAGATTTCTCTCAAAAATACACATTATTTCAAAGACTTATTGGCTGTGAAATAAGTGAAGGGTATTTCAAATGGCTTGTCTGCAAAGAAAGGTGAGATGTAGGGAATCACAGAAAGTCGAGGGGAAAATATGTCAATATATACATTGCTATATGGTGAACTAAGCTTAGGCCAGCAACAATGGAGAGGACCTGACCCTTAGAAACTTACAAGTAAGCTGGAATCTTCAAAAGTTCAAATCTTTCTAAGTAAAAAGATTTATTAAAATGAATAACCAAGTGTTTTAATTGACATCAGATGATCAAAACAACAAACCCTGAGAACATAGAAAAAAATATAAATAAAGATATGAGCAGAACTTAATACAACAGAAAACGTATAAAATTGAGGCGATTTAGTAAGTCCAAAGAATATTCTTTGAAAAGATTTAAAAGACACACTTTGATTAAGGAAAACATAAACATATGTAAAGAATATACAGAAAGAATCAGGACAATGTTATAGCAGAGAATATATGAAATGCCAGTAAATTTGAACATTTCTGTAAAGGGGACCATTTCCTAGCTCCTAAAGTTGACCAAAACTGACACAAGAGGAAATCATTGAAGGTCATCATGTCTGCCCTTGGCATTCTCGGAACGCCCTGGCCTCAGAATGCAGCATCGGTATTCCATGGTAACCTGCGGAGAGGGGGTGGGGCTGAAGGAGGTTGGAACACTGCCCTCACTGAGGGAGTGGGTGTGGCCATCTCTGCTGTGACTGAACAAAGGGCAGTGGAGCAGGGGGCCCAGGGCAGGGCCCTCAGAGCCCGGCAGGCGCAGGGGTGTGTCACAAGCATTTGGCCCAGGCCAAAGGGCGCCTTCTTTGTCTGCACAGCTTCCCAAACACTCACCTTTCCACTCAGGCCGCCCTCTTTGTTGAAGTGTGTGTGGAACGTGTCCTCGCAGTACACCTCGCTGCACAGCTAACCATAGGACTGGGCATCGTACCTTCCTGCCAGGTGACCGAAGTTCGCAGGCAGATGGGTCCCTGGGACCAACGCGGAGAGGCTCCTGCCCTGACCACTGGTCGACCACAGCCGCTGCCCCAGATCGGGGGTTGCAAAGCAGCCCTGTCTGAATCCCCTGCCTCTAGAGTGAGTATTGGACCAACACTTCTAAAAAATGGGGTCCTTGCGGGCAACTCATTGGAGCGACACCAATAAATCTTTGCCGACTTTCTCCTGAAGCTTACGAGCGTTCACACTTAAGCCTTTTACAATGTCAGCTGTTTAGCTAAACATGAGCTCATGATCTAAATTTACACAATAATGAAGAAATCAGCTACAAGGGGAGACAATCAGCAAAAACAATCAATATGAGAATTAGTTTCCCAAGGCCACCCATCAGATGTTGGAATAATCAGGTGCAAGGCAGAAAATATACATAAAACTGGAACTGGAACAAGGAACAAGGATGTTTTCAAAGACTGGTAGGATCTCTAAAACATTTGTAAAGTACATGTCATTGATAAAGCTAAATACTCAAAGGTTGTGTAATACAACAGATTAATCATTGAGAAGAGTGAAATTATGCTGTTTTGAAAACTATGGCAGGTCAGATTTTCTGCCTAATGATATAAGAAGATTTCTCTCAAAAATACACATTATTTCAAAGACTTATTGGCTGTGAAATAAGTGAAGGGTATTTCAAATGGCTTGTCTGCAAAGAAAGGTGAGATGTAGGGAATCACAGAAAGTCGAGGGGAAAATATGTCAATATATACATTGCTATATGGTGAACTAAGCCTTAGGCCAGCAACAATGGAGAGGACCTGACCCTTAGAAACTTACAAGTAAGCTGGAATCTTCAAAAGTTCAAATCTTTATAAGGAAAAATATTTATTAAAATGAATAACCAAGTGTTTTAATTGACATCAGATGATCAAAACAACAAACCCTGAGAACATAGATAAAATATAAATAAAGATATGAGCAAAACTTAATACAACAGAAAACGTATAAAATTGAGGTGATTTAGTAAGTCCAAAGAATATTCTTTGAAAAGATTTAAAAGACACACTTTGATTAAGGAAAACAAAAACATAAGTAAAGAATATACAGAAAGAATCAGGACAATTTTATAGCAGAGAATATATGAAATGCCAGTAAATTTGAACATTTCTGTAAAGGGGACCATTTCCTAGCTCCTAAAGTTGACCAAAACTGACACAAGAGGAAATCATTGAAGGTCATCATGTCTGCCCTTGGCATTCTCGGAACGCCCTGGCCTCAGAATGCAGCATCGGTAGTCCATGGTAACCTGCGGAGAGGGGGTGGGGCTGAAGGAGGTTGGAACACTGCCCTCACTGAGGGAGTGGCTGTGGCCATCTCTGCTGTGACTGAACAAAGGGCAGTGGAGCAGGGGGCCCAGGGCAGGGCCCTCAGAGCCCGGCAGGCACAGGGGTGTGTCACAAGCATTTGGCCCAGGCCAAAGGGCGCCTTCTTTGTCTGCACAGCTTCCCAAACACTCACCTTTCCACTCAGGCCGCCCTCTTTGTTGAAGTGTGTGTGGAACGTGTCCTCGCAGTACACCTCGCTGCACAGCTAACCATAGGACTGGGCATCGTACCTTCCTGCCAGGTGACCGAAGTTCGCAGGCAGATGGGTCCCTGGGACCAACGCGGAGAGGCTCCTGCCCTGACCACTGGTCGACCACAGCCGCTGCCCCAGATCGGGGGTTGCAAAGCAGCCCTGTCTGAATCCCCTGCCTCTAGAGGGAGTATTGGACCAACACTTCTAAAAAATGGGGTCCTTGCGGGCAACTCATTGGAGCGACACAAATAAATCTTTGCCGACTTTCTCCTGAAGCTTACGAGCGTTCACACTTAAGCCTTTTACAATGTCAGCTGTTTAGCTAAACATGAGCTCATGATCTAAATTTACACAATAATGAAGAAATCAGCTACAAGGGGAGACAATCAGCAAAAACAATCAATATGAGAATTAGTTTCCCAAGGCCACCCATCAGATGTTGGAATAATCAGGTGCAAGGCAGAAAATATACATAAAACTGGAACTGGAACAAGGAACAAGGATGTTTTCAAAGACTGGTAGGATCTCTAAAACATTTGTAAAGTACATGTCATTGATAAAGCTAAATACTCAAAGGTTGTGTAATACAACAGATTAATCATTGAGAAGAGTGAAATTATGCTGTTTTGAAAACTATGGCAGGTCAGATTTTCTGCCTAATGATATAAGAAGATTTCTCTCAAAAATACACATTATTTCAAAGACTTATTGGCTGTGAAATAAGTGAAGGGTATTTCAAATGGCTTGTCTGCAAAGAAAGGTGAGATGTAGGGAATCACAGAAAGTCGAGGGGAAAATATGTCAATATATACATTGCTATATGTTGAACTAAGCCTTAGGCCAGCAACAATGGAGAGGACCTGACCCTTAGAAACTTACAAGTAAGCTGGAATCTTCAAAAGTTCAAATCTTTATAAGGAAAAATATTTATTAAAATGAATAACCAAGTGTTTTAATTGACATCAGATGATCAAAACAACAAACCCTGAGAACATAGATAAAATATAAATAAAGATATGAGCAGAACTTAATACAACAGAAAACGTATAAAATTGAGGTGATTTAGTAAGTCCAAAGAATATTCTTTGAAAAGATTTAAAAGACACACTTTGATGAAGGAAAACAAAAACATAAGTAAAGAATATACAGAAAGAATCAGGACAATGTTATAGCAGAGAATATATGAAATGCCAGTAAATTTGAACATTTCTGTAAAGGGGACCATTTCCTAGCTCCTAAAGTTGACCAAAACTGACACAAGAGGAAAACATTGAAGGTCATCATGTCTGCCCTTGGCATTCTCGGAACGCCCTGGCCTCAGAATGCAGCATCGGTATTCCATGGTAACCTGCGGAGAGGGGGTGGGGCTGAAGGAGGTTGGAACACTGCCCTCACTGAGGGAGTGGGTGTGGCCATCTCTGCTGTGACTGAACAAAGGGCAGGGGAGCAGGGGGCCCAGGGCAGGGCCCTCAGAGGCCGGCAGGCCCAGGGGTGTGTCACAAGCATTTGGCCAGGGCCAAAGGGCGCCTTCTTTGTCCGCACAGCTTCCCAAACACTCACCTTTCCACTCAGGCCGCCCTCTTTGTTGAAGTGTGTGTGGAACGTGTCCTCGCAGTACACCTCGCTGCACAGCTAACCATAGGACTGGGCATCGTCCCTTCCTGCCAGGTGACCGAAGTTCGCAGGCAGATGGGTCACTGGGACCAACGCGGAGAGGCTCCTGCCCTGACCACAGGTCGACCACAGCCGCTGCCCCAGATCGGGGGTTGCAAAGCAGCCCTGTCTGAATCCCCTGCCTCTAGAGGGAGTATTGGACCAACACTTCTAAAAAATGGGGTCCTTGCGGGCAACTCATCGGAGGGACACAAAAAAATCTTTGCCGACTTTCTCCTGAAGCTTACGAGCGTTCACACTTAAGCCTTTTACAATGTCAGCTGTTTAGCTAAACATGAGCTCATGATCTAAATTTACACAATAATGAAGAAATCAGCTACAAGGGGAGACAATCAGCAAAAACAATCAATATGAGAATTAGTTTCCCAAGGCCACCCATCAGATGTTGGAATAATCAGGTGCAAGGCAGAAAATATACATAAAACTGGAACTGGAACAAGGAACAAGGATGTTTTCAAAGACTGGTAGGATCTCTAAAACATTTGTAAAGTACATGTCATTGATAAAGCTAAATACTCAAAGGTTGTGTAATACAACAGATTAATCATTGAGAAGAGTGAAATTATGCTGTTTTGAAAACTATGGCAGGTCAGATTTTCTGCCTAATGATATAAGAAGATTTCTCTCAAAAATACACATTATTTCAAAGACTTATTGGCTGTGAAATAAGTGAAGGGTATTTCAAATGGCTTGTCTGCAAAGAAAGGTGAGATGTAGGGAATCACAGAAAGTCGAGGGGAAAATATGTCAATATATACATTGCTATATGGTGAACTAAGCCTTAGGCCAGCAACAATGGAGAGGACCTGACCCTTAGAAACTTACAAGTAAGCTGGAATCTTCAAAAGTTCAAATCTTTATAAGTAAAAAGATTTATTAAAATGAATAACCAAGTGTTTTAATTGACATCAGATGATCAAAACAACAAACCCTGAGAACATAGAAAAAATATAAATAAAGATATGAGCAGAACTTAATACAACAGAAAACGTATAAAATTGAGGTGATTTAGTAAGTCCAAAGAATATTCTTTGAAAAGATTTAAAAGACACACTTTGATTAAGGAAAACATAAACATATGTAAAGAATATACAGAAAGAATCAGGACAATGTTATAGCAGAGAATATATGAAATGCCAGTAAATTTGAACATTTCTGTAAAGGGGACCATTTCCTAGCTCCTAAAGTTGACCAAAACTGACACAAGAGGAAATCATTGAAGGTCATCATGTCTGCCCTTGGCATTCTTGGAACGCCCTGGCCTCAGAATGCAGCATGGGTAGTCCATGGTAACCTGCGGAGAGGGGGTGGGGCTGAAGGAGGTTGGAACACTGCCCTCACTGAGGGAGTGGGTGTGGCCATCTCTGCTGTGACTGAACAAAGGGCAGGGGAGCAGGGGGCCCAGGGCAGGGCCCTCAGAGCCCGGCAGGACCAGGGGAGTGTCACAAGCATTTGGCCCAGGCCAAAGGGCGCCTTCTTTGTCTGCACAGCTTCCCAAACACTCACATTTCCACTCAGGCCGCCCTCTTTGTTGAAGTGTGTGTGGAACGTGTCCTCGCAGTACACCTCGCTGCACAGCTAACCATAGGACTGGGCATCGTACCTTCCTGCCAGGTGACCGAAGTTCGCAGGCAGATGGGTCCCTGGGACCAACGCGGAGAGGCTCCTGCCCTGACCACAGGTCGACCACAGCCGCTGCCCCAGATCGGGGGTTGCAAAGCAGCCCTGTCTGAATCCCCTGCCTCTAGAGGGAGTATTGGACCAACACTTCTAAAAAATGGGGTCCTTGCGGGCAACTCATCGGAGGGACACAAAAAAATCTTTGCCGACTTTCTCCTGAAGCTTACGAGCGTTCACACTTAAGCCTTTTACAATGTCAGCTGTTTAGCTAAACATGAGCTCATGATCTAAATTTACACAATAATGAAGAAATCAGCTACAAGGGGAGACAATCAGCAAAAACAATCAATATGAGAATTAGTTTCCCAAGGCCACCCATCAGATGTTGGAATAATCAGGTGCAAGGCAGAATATATACATAAAACTGGAACTGGAACAAGGAACAAGGATGTTTTCAAAGACTGGTAGGATCTCTAAAACATTTGTAAAGTACATGTCATTGATAAAGCTAAATACTCAAAGGTTGTGTAATACAACAGATTAATCATTGAGAAGAGTGAAATTATGCTGTTTTGAAAACTATGGCAGGTCAGATTTTCTGCCTAATGATATAAGAAGATTTCTCTCAAAAATACACATTATTTCAAAGACTTATTGGCTGTGAAATAAGTGAAGGGTATTTCAAATGGCTTGTCTGCAAAGAAAGGTGAGATGTAGGGAATCACAGAAAGTCGAGGGGAAAATATGTCAATATATACATTGCTATATGGTGAACTAAGCCTTAGGCCAGCAACAATGGAGAGGACCTGACCCTTAGAAACTTACAAGTAAGCTGGAATCTTCAAAAGTTCAAATCTTTCTAAGTAAAAAGATTTATTAAAATGAATAACCAAGTGTTTTAATTGACGTCAGATGATCAAAACAACAAACCCTGAGAACATAGAAAAAATATAAATAAAGATATGAGCAGAACTTAATACAACAGAAAACGTATAAAATTGAGGTGATTTAGTAAGTCCAAAGAATATTCTTTGAAAAGATTTAAAAGACACACTTTGATTAAGGAAAACATAAACATATGTAAAGAATATACAGAAAGAATCAGGACAATGTTATAGCAGAGAATATATGAAATGCCAGTAAATTTGAACATTTCTGTAAAGGGGACCATTTCCTAGCTCCTAAAGTTGACCAAAACTGACACAAGAGGAAATCATTGAAGGTCATCATGTCTGCCCTTGGCATTCTCGGAACGCCCTGGCCTCAGAATGCAGCATCGGTAGTCCATGGTAACCTGCGGAGAGGGGGTGGGGCTGAAGGAGGTTGGAACACTGCCCTCACTGAGGGAGTGGGTGTGGCCATCTCTGCTGTGACTGAACAAAGGGCAGGGGAGCAGGGGGCCCAGGGCAGGGCCCTCAGAGCCCGGCAGGCGCAGGGGTGTGTCACAAGCATTTGGCCCAGGCCAAAGGGCGCCTTCTTTGTCTGCACAGCTTCCCAAACACTCACCTTTCCACTCAGGCCGCCCTCTTTGTTGAAGTGTGTGTGGAAGGTGTCCTCGCAGTACACCTCGCTGCACAGCTAACCATAGGACTGTGCATCGTACATTCCTGCCAGGTGACCGAAGTTCGCAGGCAGATGGGTCCCTGGGACCAACGCGGAGAGGCTCCTGCCCTGACCACTGGTCGACCACAGCCGCAGCCCCAGATCGGGGTTTGCAAAGCAGCCCTGTCTGAATCCCCTGCCTCTAGAGGGAGTATTGGACCAACACTTCTAAAAAATGGGGTCCTTGCGGGCAACTCATTGGAGCGACACAAAAAAATCTTTGCCGACTTTCTCCTGAAGCTTACGAGCGTTCACACTTAAGCCTTTTACAATGTCAGCTGTTTAGCTAAACATGAGCTCATGATCTAAATTTACACAATAATGAAGAAATCAGCTACAAGGGGAGACAATCAGCAAAAACAATCAATATGAGAATTAGTTTCCCAAGGCCACCCATCAGATGTTGGAATAATCAGGTGCAAGGCAGAAAATATACATAAAACTGGAACTGGAACAAGGAACAAGGATGTTTTCAAAGACTGGTAGGATCTCTAAAACATTTGTAAAGTACATGTCATTGATAAAGCTAAATACTCAAAGGTTGTGTAATACAACAGATTAATCATTGAGAAGAGTGAAATTATGCTGTTTTGAAAACTATGGCAGGTCAGATTTTCTGCCTAATGATATAAGAAGATTTCTCTCAAAAATACACATTATTTCAAAGACTTATTGGCTGTGAAATAAGTGAAGGGTATTTCAAATGGCTTGTCTGCAAAGAAAGGTGAGATGTAGGGAATCACAGAAAGTCGAGGGGAAAATATGTCAATATATACATTGCTATATGGTGAACTAAGCCTTAGGCCAGCAACAATGGAGAGGACCTGACCCTTAGAAACTTACAAGTAAGCTGGAATCTTCAAAAGTTCAAATCTTTATAAGTAAAAAGATTTATTAAAATGAATAACCAAGTGTTTTAATTGACATCAGATGATCAAAACAACAAACCCTGAGAACATAGAAAAAATATAAATAAAGATATGAGCAGAACTGAATACAACAGAAAACGTATAAAATTGAGGTGATTTAGTAAGTCCAAAGAATATTCTTTGAAAAGATTTAAAAGACACACTTTGATTAAGGAAAACATAAACATATGTAAAGAATATACAGAAAGAATCAGGACAATGTTATAGCAGAGAATATATGAAATGCCAGTAAATTTGAACATTTCTGTAAAGGGGACCATTTCCTAGCTCCTAAAGTTGACCAAAACTGACACAAGAGGAAATCATTGAAGGTCATCATGTCTGCCCTTGGCATTCTTGGAACGCCCTGGCCTCAGAATGCAGCATCGGTAGTCCATGGTAACCTGCGGAGAGGGGGCGGGGCTGAAGGAGGTTGGAACACTGCCCTCACTGAGGGAGTGGGTGTGGCCATCTCTGCTGTGACTGAACAAAGGGCAGTGGAGCAGGGGGCCCAGGGCAGGGCCCTCAGAGCCCGGCAGGCGCAGGGGTGTGTCACAAGCATTTGGCCCAGGCCAAAGGGCGCCTTCTTTGTCTGCACAGCTTCCCAAACACTCACCTTTCCACTCAGGCCGCCCTCTTTGTTGAAGTGTGTGTGGAAGGTGTCCTCGCAGTACACCTCGCTGCACAGCTAACCATAGGACTGGGCATCGTACCTTCCTGCCAGGTGACCGAAGTTCGCAGGCAGATGGGTCCCTGGGACCAACGCGGAGAGGCTCCTGCCCTGACCACTGGTCGACCACAGCCGCTGCCCCAGATCGGGGGTTGCAAAGCAGCCCTGTCTGAATCCCCTGCCTCTAGAGGGAGTATTGGACCAACACTTCTAAAAAATGGGGTCCTTGCGGGCAACTCATTGGAGCGACACAAAAAAATCTTTGCCGACTTTCTCCTGAAGCTTACGAGCGTTCACAGTTAAGCCTTTTACAATGTCAGCTGTTTAGCTAAACATGAGCTCATGATCTAAATTTACACAATAATGAAGAAATCAGCTACAAGGGGAGACAATCAGCAAAAACAATCAATATGAGAATTAGTTTCCCAAGGCCACCCATCAGATGTTGGAATAATCAGGTGCAAGGCAGAAAATATACATAAAACTGGAACTGGAACAAGGAACAAGGATGTTTTCAAAGACTGGTAGGATCTCTAAAACATTTGTAAAGTACATGTCATTGATAAAGCTAAATACTCAAAGGTGGTGTAATACAACAGATTAATCATTGAGAAGAGTGAAATTATGCTGTTTTGAAAACTATGGCAGGTCAGATTTTCTGCCTAATGATATAAGAAGATTTCTCTCAAAAATACACATTATTTCAAAGACTTATTGGCTGTGAAATAAGTGAAGGGTATTTCAAATGGCTTGTCTGCAAAGAAAGGTGAGATGTAGGGAATCACAGAAAGTCGAGGGGAAAATATGTCAATATATACATTGCTATATGGTGAACTAAGCCTTAGGCCAGCAACAATGGAGAGGACCTGACCCTTAGAAACTTACAAGTAAGCTGGAATCTTCAAAAGTTCAAATCTTTATAAGGAAAAATATTTATTAAAATGAATAACCAAGTGTTTTAATTGACATCAGATGATCAAAACAACAAACCCTGAGAACATAGATAAAATATAAATAAAGATATGAGCAGAACTTAATACAACAGAGAACGTATAAAATTGAGGTGATTTAGTAAGTCCAAAGAATATTCTTTGAAAAGATTTAAAAGACACACTTTGATTAAGGAAAACAAAAACATAAGTAAAGAATATACAGAAAGAATCAGGACAATGTTATAGCAGAGAATATATGAAATGCCAGTAAATTTGAACATTTCTGTAAAGGGGACCATTTCCTAGCTCCTAAAGTTGACCAAAACTGACACAAGAGGAAATCATTGAAGGTCATCATGTCTGCCCTTGGCATTCTTGGAACGCCCTGGCCTCAGAATGCAGCATCGGTAGTCCATGGTAACCTGCGGAGAGGGGGTGGGGCTGAAGGAGGTTGGAACACTGCCCTCACTGAGGGAGTGGGTGTGGCCATCTCTGCTGTGACTGAACAAAGGGCAGGGGAGCAGGGGGCCCAGGGCAGGGCCCTCAGAGCCCGGCAGGACCAGGGGAGTGTCACAAGCATTTGGCCCAGGCCAAAGAGCACTTTCTTTGTCTGCACAGCTTCCCAAACACTCACATTTCCACTCAGGCCGCCCTCTTTGTTGAAGTGTGTGTGGAACGTGTCCTCGCAGTACACCTCGCTGCACAGCTAACCATAGGACTGGGCATCGTACCTTCCTGCCAGGTGACCGAAGTTCGCAGGCAGATGGGTCACTGGGACCAACGCGGAGAGGCTCCTGCCCTGACCACCGGTCGACCACTGCCGCTGCCCCAGATCGGGGGTTGCAAAGCAGCCCTGTCTGAATCCCCTGCCTCTAGAGGGAGTATTGGACCAACACTTCTAAAAAATGGGGTCCTTGCGGGCAACTCATCGGAGGGACACAAAAAAATCTTTGCCGACTTTCTCCTGAAGCTTACGAGCGTTCACACTTAAGCCTTTTACAATGTCAGCTGTTTAGCTAAACATGAGCTCATGATCTAAATTTACACAATAATGAAGAAATCAGCTACAAGGGGAGACAATCAGCAAAAACAATCAATATGAGAATTAGTTTCCCAAGGCCACCCATCAGATGTTGGAATAATCAGGTGCAAGGCAGAATATATACATAAAACTGGAACTGGAACAAGGAACAAGGATGTTTTCAAAGACTGGTAGGATCTCTAAAACATTTGTAAAGTACATGTCATTGATAAAGCTAAATACTCAAAGGTTGTGTAATACAACAGATTAATCATTGAGAAGAGTGAAATTATGCTGTTTTGAAAACTATGGCAGGTCAGATTTTCTGCCTAATGATATAAGAAGATTTCTCTCAAAAATACACATTTCAAAGACTTATTGGCTGTGAAATAAGTGAAGGGTATTTCAAATGGCTTGTCTGCAAAGGAAGGTGAGATGTAGGGAATCACAGAAAGTCGAGGGGAAAATATGTCAATATATACATTGCTATATGGTGAACTAAGCCTTAGGCCAGCAACAATGGAGAGGACCTGACCCTTAGAAACTTACAAGTAAGCTGGAATCTTCAAAAGTTCAAATCTTTATAAGTAAAAAGATTTATTAAAATGAATAACCAAGTGTTTTAATTGACATCAGATGATCAAAACAACAAACCCTGAGAACATAGAAAAAATATAAATAAAGATATGAGCAGAACTTAATACAACAGAAAACGTATAAAATTGAGGTGATTTAGTAAGTCCAAAGAATATTCTTTGAAAAGATTTAAAAGACACACTTTGATTAAGGAAAACATAAACATATGTAAAGAATATACAGAAAGAATCAGGACAATGTTATAGCAGAGAATATATGAAATGCCAGTAAATTTGAACATTTCTGTAAAGGGGACCATTTCCTAGCTCCTAAAGTTGACCAAAACTGACACAAGAGGAAATCATTGAAGGTCATCATGTCTGCCCTTGGCATTCTTGGAACGCCCTGGCCTCAGAATGCAGCATCGGTAGTCCATGGTAACCTGCGGAGAGGGGGTGGGGCTGAAGGAGGTTGGAACACTGCCCTCACTGAGGGAGTGGGTGTGGCCATCTCTGCTGTGACTGAACAAAGGGCAGTGGAGCAGGGGGCCCAGGGCAGGGCCCTCAGAGCCCGGCAGGCGCAGGGGTGTGTCACAAGCATTTGGCCCAGGCCAAAGGGCGCCTTCTTTGTCTGCACAGCTTCCCAAACACTCACCTTTCCACTCAGGCCGCCCTCTTTGTTGAAGTGTGTGTGGAAGGTGTCCTCGCAGTACACCTCGCTGCAGAGCTAACCATAGGACTGTGCATCGTACATTCCTGCCAGGTGACCGAAGTTCGCAGGCAGATGGGTCCCTGGGACCAACGCGGAGAGGCTCCTGCCCTGACCACTGGTCGACCACAGCCGCTGCCCCAGATCGGGGGTTGCAAAGCAGCCCTGTCTGAATCCCCTGCCTCTAGAGGGAGTATTGGACCAACACTTCTAAAAAATGGGGTCCTTGCGGGCAACTCATTGGAGCGACACAAAAAAATCTTTGCCGACTTTCTCCTGAAGCTTACGAGCGTTCACACTTAAGCCTTTTACAATGTCAGCTGTTTAGCTAAACATGAGCTCATGATCTAAATTTACACAATAATGAAGAAATCAGCTACAAGGGGAGACAATCAGCAAAAACAATCAATATGAGAATTAGTTTCCCAAGGCCACCCATCAGATGTTGGAATAATCAGGTGCAAGGCAGAAAATATACATAAAACTGGAACTGGAACAAGGAACAAGGATGTTTTCAAAGACTGGTAGGATCTCTAAAACATTTGTAAAGTACATGTCATTGATAAAGCTAAATACTCAAAGGTTGTGTAATACAACAGATTAATCATTGAGAAGAGTGAAATTATGCTGTTTTGAAAACTATGGCAGGTCAGATTTTCTGCCTAATGATATAAGAAGATTTCTCTCAAAAATACACATTATTTCAAAGACTTATTGGCTGTGAAATAAGTGAAGGGTATTTCAAATGGCTTGTCTGCAAAGAAAGGTGAGATGTAGGGAATCACAGAAAGTCGAGGGGAAAATATGTCAATATATACATTGCTATATGGTGAACTAAGCCTTAGGCCAGCAACAATGGAGAGGACCTGACCCTTAGAAACTTACAAGTAAGCTGGAATCTTCAAAAGTTCAAATCTTTATAAGTAAAAAGATTTATTAAAATGAATAACCAAGTGTTTTAATTGACATCAGATGATCCAAACAACAAACCCTGAGAACATAGAAAAAATATAAATAAAGATATGAGCAGAACTGAATACAACAGAAAACGTATAAAATTGAGGTGATTTAGTAAGTCCAAAGAATATTCTTTGAAAAGATTTAAAAGACACACTTTGATTAAGGAAAACATAAACATATGTAAAGAATATACAGAAAGAATCAGGACAATGTTATAGCAGAGAATATATGAAATGCCAGTAAATTTGAACATTTCTGTAAAGGGGACCATTTCCTAGCTCCTAAAGTTGACCAAAACTGACACAAGAGGAAATCATTGAAGGTCATCATGTCTGCCCTTGGCATTCTTGGAACGCCCTGGCCTCAGAATGCAGCATCGGTAGTCCATGGTAACCTGCGGAGAGGGGGCGGGGCTGAAGGAGGTTGGAACACTGCCCTCACTGAGGGAGTGGGTGTGGCCATCTCTGCTGTGACTGAACAAAGGGCAGTGGAGCAGGGGGCCCAGGGCAGGGCCCTCAGAGCCCGGCAGGCGCAGGGGTGTGTCACAAGCATTTGGCCCAGGCCAAAGGGCGCCTTCTTTGTCCGCACAGCTTCCCAAACACTCACCTTTCCACTCAGGCCGCCCTCTTTGTTGAAGTGTGTGTGGAAGGTGTCCTCGCAGAACACCTCGCTGCACAGCTAACCATAGGACTGGGCATCGTACCTTCCTGCCAGGTGACCGAAGTTCGCAGGCAGATGGGTCCCTGGGACCAACGCGGAGAGGCTCCTGCCCTGACCACTGGTCGACCACAGCCGCTGCCCCAGATCGGGGGTTGCAAAGCAGCCCTGTCTGAATCCCCTGCCTCTAGAGGGAGTATTGGACCAACACTTCTAAAAAATGGGGTCCTTGCGGGCAACTCATTGGAGCGACACAAAAAAATCTTTGCCGACTTTCTCCTGAAGCTTACGAGCGTTCACAGTTAAGCCTTTTACAATGTCAGCTGTTTAGCTAAACATGAGCTCATGATCTAAATTTACACAATAATGAAGAAATCAGCTACAAGGGGAGACAATCAGCAAAAACAATCAATATGAGAATTAGTTTCCCAAGGCCACCCATCAGATGTTGGAATAATCAGGTGCAAGGCAGAAAATATACATAAAACTGGAACTGGAACAAGGAACAAGGATGTTTTCAAAGACTGGTAGGATCTCTAAAACATTTGTAAAGTACATGTCATTGATAAAGCTAAATACTCAAAGGTGGTGTAATACAACAGATTAATCATTGAGAAGAGTGAAATTATGCTGTTTTGAAAACTATGGCAGGTCAGATTTTCTGCCTAATGATATAAGAAGATTTCTCTCAAAAATACACATTATTTCAAAGACTTATTGGCTGTGAAATAAGTGAAGGGTATTTCAAATGGCTTGTCTGCAAAGAAAGGTGAGATGTAGGGAATCACAGAAAGTCGAGGGGAAAGTATGTCAATATATACATTGCTATATGGTGAACTAAGCCTTAGGCCAGCAACAATGGAGAGGACCTGACCCTTAGAAACTTACAAGTAAGCTGGAATCTTCAAAAGTTCAAATCTTTATAAGGAAAAATATTTATTAAAATGAATAACCAAGTGTTTTAATTGACATCAGATGATCAAAACAACAAACCCTGAGAACATAGATAAAATATAAATAAAGATATGAGCAGAACTTAATACAACAGAGAACGTATAAAATTGAGGTGATTTAGTAAGTCCAAAGAATATTCTTTGAAAAGATTTAAAAGACACACTTTGATTAAGGAAAACAAAAACATAAGTAAAGAATATACAGAAAGAATCAGGACAATGTTATAGCAGAGAATATATGAAATGCCAGTAAATTTGAACATTTCTGTAAAGGGGACCATTTCCTAGCTCCTAAAGTTGACCAAAACTGACACAAGAGGAAATCATTGAAGGTCATCATGTCTGCCCTTGGCATTCTTGGAACGCCCTGGCCTCAGAATGCAGCATCGGTAGTCCATGGTAACCTGCGGAGAGGGGGTGGGGCTGAAGGAGGTTGGAACACTGCCCTCACTGAGGGAGTGGGTGTGGCCATCTCTGCTGTGACTGAACAAAGGGCAGGGGAGCAGGGGGCCCAGGGCAGGGCCCTCAGAGCCCGGCAGGACCAGGGGAGTGTCACAAGCATTTGGCCCAGGCCAAAGAGCACTTTCTTTGTCTGCACAGCTTCCCAAACACTCACATTTCCACTCAGGCCGCCCTCTTTGTTGAAGTGTGTGTGGAACGTGTCCTCGCAGTACACCTCGCTGCACAGCTAACCATAGGACTGGGCATCGTACCTTCCTGCCAGGTGACCGAAGTTCGCAGGCAGATGGGTCACTGGGACCAACGCGGAGAGGCTCCTGCCCTGACCACCGGTCGACCACTGCCGCTGCCCCAGATCGGGGGTTGCAAAGCAGCCCTGTCTGAATCCCCTGCCTCTAGAGGGAGTATTGGACCAACACTTCTAAAAAATGGGGTCCTTGCGGGCAACTCATCGGAGGGACACAAAAAAATCTTTGCCGACTTTCTCCTGAAGCTTACGAGCGTTCACACTTAAGCCTTTTACAATGTCAGCTGTTTAGCTAAACATGAGCTCATGATCTAAATTTACACAATAATGAAGAAATCAGCTACAAGGGGAGACAATCAGCAAAAACAATCAATATGAGAATTAGTTTCCCAAGGCCACCCATCAGATGTTGGAATAATCAGGTGCAAGGCAGAATATATACATAAAACTGGAACTGGAACAAGGAACAAGGATGTTTTCAAAGACTGGTAGGATCTCTAAAACATTTGTAAAGTACATGTCATTGATAAAGCTAAATACTCAAAGGTTGTGTAATACAACAGATTAATCATTGAGAAGAGTGAAATTATGCTGTTTTGAAAACTATGGCAGGTCAGATTTTCTGCCTAATGATATAAGAAGATTTCTCTCAAAAATACACATTTCAAAGACTTATTGGCTGTGAAATAAGTGAAGGGTATTTCAAATGGCTTGTCTGCAAAGGAAGGTGAGATGTAGGGAATCACAGAAAGTCGAGGGGAAAATATGTCAATATATACATTGCTATATGGTGAACTAAGCCTTAGGCCAGCAACAATGGAGAGGACCTGACCCTTAGAAACTTACAAGTAAGCTGGAATCTTCAAAAGTTCAAATCTTTATAAGTAAAAAGATTTATTAAAATGAATAACCAAGTGTTTTAATTGACATCAGATGATCAAAACAACAAACCCTGAGAACATAGAAAAAATATAAATAAAGATATGAGCAGAACTTAATACAACAGAAAACGTATAAAATTGAGGTGATTTAGTAAGTCCAAAGAATATTCTTTGAAAAGATTTAAAAGACACACTTTGATTAAGGAAAACATAAACATATGTAAAGAATATACAGAAAGAATCAGGACAATGTTATAGCAGAGAATATATGAAATGCCAGTAAATTTGAACATTTCTGTAAAGGGGACCATTTCCTAGCTCCTAAAGTTGACCAAAACTGACACAAGAGGAAATCATTGAAGGTCATCATGTCTGCCCTTGGCATTCTTGGAACGCCCTGGCCTCAGAATGCAGCATCGGTAGTCCATGGTAACCTGCGGAGAGGGGGTGGGGCTGAAGGAGGTTGGAACACTGCCCTCACTGAGGGAGTGGGTGTGGCCATCTCTGCTGTGACTGAACAAAGGGCAGGGGAGCAGGGGGCCCAGGGCAGGGCCCTCAGAGCCCGGCAGGACCAGGGGAGTGTCACAAGAATTTGGCCCAGGCCAAAGGGCGCCTTCTTTGTCTGCACAGCTTCCCAAACACTCACATTTCCACTCAGGCCGCCCTCTTTGTTGAAGTGTGTGTGGAACGTGTCCTCGCAGTACACCTCGCTGCACAGCTAACCATAGGACTGGGCATCGTACCTTCCTGCCAGGTGACCGAAGTTCGCAGGCAGATGGGTCCCTGGGACCAACGCGGAGAGGCTCCTGCCCTGACCACAGGTCGAGCACTGCCGCTTCCCCAGATCGGGGGTTGCAAAGCAGCCCTGTCTGAATCCCCTGCCTCTAGAGGGAGTATTGGACCAACACTTCTAAAAAATGGGGTCCTTGCGGGCAACTCATCGGAGGGACACAAAAAAATCTTTGCCGACTTTCTCCTGAAGCTTACGAGCGTTCACACTTAAGCCTTTTACAATGTCAGCTGTTTAGCTAAACATGAGCTCATGATCTAAATTTACACAATAATGAAGAAATCAGCTACAAGGGGAGACAATCAGCAAAAACAATCAATATGAGAATTAGTTTCCCAAGGCCACCCATCAGATGTTGGAATAATCAGGTGCAAGGCAGAATATATACATAAAACTGGAACTGGAACAAGGAACAAGGATGTTTTCAAAGACTGGTAGGATCTCTAAAACATTTGTAAAGTACATGTCATTGATAAAGCTAAATACTCAAAGGTGGTGTAATACAACAGATTAATCATTGAGAAGAGTGAAATTATGCTGTTTTGAAAACTATGGCAGGTCAGATTTTCTGCCTAATGATATAAGAACATTTCTCTCAAAAATACACATAATTTCAAAGACTTATTGGCTGTGAAATAAGTGAAGGGTATTTCAAATGGCTTGTCTGCAAAGAAAGGTGAGATGTAGGGAATCACAGAAAGTCGAGGGGAAAATATGTCAATATATACATTGCTATATGGTGAACTAAGCCTTAGGCCAGCAACAATGGAGAGGACCTGACCCTTAGAAACTTACAAGTAAGCTGGAATCTTCAAAAGTTCAAATCTTTATAAGGAAAAATATTTATTAAAATGAAAAACCAAGTGTTTTAATTGACATCAGATGATCAAAACAACAAACCCTGAGAACATAGATAAAATATAAATAAAGATATGAGCAGAACTGAATACAACAGAAAACGTATAAAATTGAGGTGATTTAGTAAGTCCAAAGAATATTCTTTGAAAAGATTTAAAAGACACACTTTGATTAAGGAAAACAAAAACATAAGTAAAGAATATACAGAAAGAATCAGGACAATGTTATAGCAGAGAATATATGAAATGCCAGTAAATTTGAACATTTCTGTAAAGGGGACCATTTCCTAGCTCCTAAAGTTGACCAAAACTGACACAAGAGGAAATCATTGAAGGTCATCATGTCTGCCCTTGGCATTCTTGGAACGCCCTGGCCTCAGAATGCAGCATCGGTATTCCATGGTAACCTGCGGAGAGGGGGTGGGGCTGAAGGAGGTTGGAACACTGCCCTCACTGAGGGAGTGGGTGTGGCCATCTCTGCTGTGACTGAACAAAGGGCAGGGGAGCAGGGGGCCCAGGGCAGGGCCCTCAGAGGCCGGCAGGCCCAGGGGTGTGTCACAAGCATTTGGCCAGGGCCAAAGGGCGCCTTCTTTGTCCGCACAGCTTCCCAAACACTCACCTTTCCACTCAGGCCGCCCTCTTTGTTGAAGTGTGTGTGGAACGTGTCCTCGCAGTACACCTCGCTGCACAGCTAACCATAGGACTGGGCATCGTACCTTCCTGCCAGGTGACCGAAGTTCGCAGGCAGATGGGTCACTGGGACCAACGCGGAGAGGCTCCTGCCCTGACCACAGGTCGACCACAGCCGCTGCCCCAGATCGGGGGTTGCAAAGCAGCCCTGTCTGAATCCCCTGCCTCTAGAGGAAGTATTGGACCAACACTTCTAAAAAATGGGGTCCTTGCGGGCAACTCATTGGAGGGACACAAAAAAATCTTTGCCGACTTTCTCCTGAAGCTTACGAGCGTTCACACTTAAGCCTTTTACAATGTCAGCTGTTTAGCTAAACATGAGCTCATGATCTAAATTTACACAATAATGAAGAAATCAGCTACAAGGGGAGACAATCAGCAAAAACAATCAATATGAGAATTAGTTTCCCAAGGCCACCCATCAGATGTTGGAATAATCAGGTGCAAGGCAGAATATATACATAAAACTGGAACTGGAACAAGGAACAAGGATGTTTTCAAAGACTGGTAGGATCTCTAAAACATTTGTAAAGTACATGTCATTGATAAAGCTAAATACTCAAAGGTTGTGTAATACAACAGATTAATCATTGAGAAGAGTGAAATTATGCTGTTTTGAAAACTATGGCAGGTCAGATTTTCTGCCTAATGATATAAGAAGATTTCTCTCAAAAATACACATTATTTCAAAGACTTATTGGCTGTGAAATAAGTGAAGGGTATTTCAAATGGCTTGTCTGCAAAGAAAGGTGAGATGTAGGGAATCACAGAAAGTCGAGGGGAAAATATGTCAATATATACATTGCTATATGGTGAACTAAGCCTTAGGCCAGCAACAATGGAGAGGACCTGACCCTTAGAAACTTACAAGTAAGCTGGAATCTTCAAAAGTTCAAATCTTTCTAAGTAAAAAGATTTATTAAAATGAATAACCAAGTGTTTTAATTGACATCAGATGATCAAAACAACAAACCCTGAGAACATAGAAAAAATATAAATAAAGATATGAGCAGAACTGAATACAACAGAAAACGTATAAAATTGAGGTGATTTAGTAAGTCCAAAGAATATTCTTTGAAAAGATTTAAAAGACACACTTTGATTAAGGAAAACATAAACATATGTAAAGAATATACAGAAAGAATCAGGACAATGTTATAGCAGAGAATATATGAAATGCCAGTAAATTTGAACATTTCTGTAAAGGGGACCATTTCCTAGCTCCTAAAGTTGACCAAAACTGACACAAGAGGAAATCATTGAAGGTCATCATGTCTGCCCTTGGCATTCTTGGAACGCCCTGGCCTCAGAATGCAGCATCGGTAGTCCATGGTAACCTGTGGAGAGGGGGCGGGGCTGAAGGAGGTTGGAACACTGTCCTCACTGAGGGAGTGGGTGTGGCCATCTCTGCTGTGACTGAACAAAGGGCAGGGGAGCAGGGGGCCCAGGGCAGGGCCCTCAGAGCCCGGCAGGAGCAGGGGAGTGTCACAAGCATTTGGCCCAGGCCAAAGCGCGCTTTCTTTGTCTGCACAGCTTCCCAAACACTCACATTTCCACTCAGGCCGCCCTCTTTGTTGAAGTGTGTGTGGAACGTGTCCTCGCAGTACACCTCGCTGCACAGCTAACCATAGGACTGGGCATCGTCCCTTCCTGCCAGGTGACGGAAGTTCGCAGGCAGATGGGTCACTGGGACCAACGCGGAGAGGCTCCTGCCCTGACCACAGGTCGACCACTGCCGCTGCCCCAGATCGGGGGTTGCAAAGCAGCCCTGTCTGAATCCCCTGCCTCTAGAGGGAGTATTGGACCAACACTTCTAAAAAATGGGGTCCTTGCGGGCAACTCATCGGAGGGACACAAAAAAATCTTTGCCGACTTTCTCCTGAAGCTTACGAGCGTTCACACTTAAGCCTTTTACAATGTCAGCTGTTTAGCTAAACATGAGCTCATGATCTAAATTTACACAATAATGAAGAAATCAGCTACAAGGGGAGACAATCAGCAAAAACAATCAATATGAGAATTAGTTTCCCAAGGCCACCCATCAGATGTTGGAATAATCAGGTGCAAGGCAGAATATATACATAAAACTGGAACTGGAACAAGGAACAAGGATGTTTTCAAAGACTGGTAGGATCTCTAAAACATTTGTAAAGTACATGTCATTGATAAAGCTAAATACTCAAAGGTTGTGTAATACAACAGATTAATCATTGAGAAGAGTGAAATTATGCTGTTTTGAAAACTATGGCAGGTCAGATTTTCTGCCTAATGATATAAGAAGATTTCTCTCAAAAATACACATTATTTCAAAGACTTATTGGCTGTGAAATAAGTGAAGGGTATTTCAAATGGCTTGTCTGCAAAGAAAGGTGAGATGTAGGGAATCACAGAAAGTCGAGGGGAAAATATGTCAATATATACATTGCTATATGGTGAACTAAGCCTTAGGCCAGCAACAATGGAGAGGACCTGACCCTTAGAAACTTACAAGTAAGCTGGAATCTTCAAAAGTTCAAATCTTTCTAAGTAAAAAGATTTATTAAAATGAATAACCAAGTGTTTTAATTGACATCAGATGATCAAAACAACAAACCCTGAGAACATAGAAAAAATATAAATAAAGATATGAGCAGAACTGAATACAACAGAAAACGTATAAAATTGAGGTGATTTAGTAAGTCCAAAGAATATTCTTTGAAAAGATTTAAAAGACACACTTTGATTAAGGAAAACATAAACATATGTAAAGAATATACAGAAAGAATCAGGACAATGTTATAGCAGAGAATATATGAAATGCCAGTAAATTTGAACATTTCTGTAAAGGGGACCATTTCCTAGCTCCTAAAGTTGACCAAAACTGACACAAGAGGAAATCATTGAAGGTCATCATGTCTGCCCTTGGCATTCTTGGAACGCCCTGGCCTCAGAATGCAGCATCGGTAGTCCATGGTAACCTGCGGAGAGGGGGCGGGGCTGAAGGAGGTTGGAACACTGCCCTCACTGAGGGAGTGGGTGTGGCCATCTCTGCTGTGACTGAACAAAGGGCAGGGGAGCAGGGGGCCCAGGGCAGGGCCCTCAGAGCCCGGCAGGACCAGGGGAGTGTCACAAGCATTTGGCCCAGGCCAAAGCGCGCTTTCTTTGTCTGCACAGCTTCCCAAACACTCACATTTCCACTCAGGCCGCCCTCTTTGTTGAAGTGTGTGTGGAACGTGTCCTCGCAGTACACCTCGCTGCACAGCTAACCATAGGACTGGGCATCGTACCTTCCTGCCAGGTGACGGAAGTTCGCAGGCAGATGGGTCACTGGGACCAACGCGGAGAGGCTCCTGCCCTGACCACAGGTCGACCACTGCCGCTGCCCCAGATCGGGGGTTGCAAAGCAGCCCTGTCTGAATCCCCTGCCTCTAGAGGGAGTATTGGACCAACACTTCTAAAAAATGGGGTCCTTGCGGGCAACTCATCGGAGGGACACAAAAAAATCTTTGCCGACTTTCTCCTGAAGCTTACGAGCGTTCACACTTAAGCCTTTTACAATGTCAGCTGTTTAGCTAAACATGAGCTCATGATCTAAATTTACACAATAATGAAGAAATCAGCTACAAGGGGAGACAATCAGCAAAAACAATCAATATGAGAATTAGTTTCCCAAGGCCACCCATCAGATGTTGGAATAATCAGGTGCAAGGCAGAATATATACATAAAACTGGAACTGGAACAAGGAACAAGGATGTTTTCAAAGACTGGTAGGATCTCTAAAACATTTGTAAAGTACATGTCATTGATAAAGCTAAATACTCAAAGGTTGTGTAATACAACAGATTAATCATTGAGAAGAGTGAAATTATGCTGTTTTGAAAACTATGGCAGGTCAGATTTTCTGCCTAATGATATAAGAAGATTTCTCTCAAAAATACACATTATTTCAAAGACTTATTGGCTGTGAAATAAGTGAAGGGTATTTCAAATGGCTTGTCTGCAAAGAAAGGTGAGATGTAGGGAATCACAGAAAGTCGAGGGGAAAATATGTCAATATATACATTGCTATATGGTGAACTAAGCCTTAGGCCAGCAACAATGGAGAGGACCTGACCCTTAGAAACTTACAAGTAAGCTGGAATCTTCAAAAGTTCAAATCTTTCTAAGTAAAAAGATTTATTAAAATGAATAACCAAGTGTTTTAATTGACATCAGATGATCAAAACAACAAACCCTGAGAACATAGAAAAAATATAAATAAAGATATGAGCAGAACTGAATACAACAGAAAACGTATAAAATTGAGGTGATTTAGTAAGTCCAAAGAATATTCTTTGAAAAGATTTAAAAGACACACTTTGATTAAGGAAAACATAAACATATGTAAAGAATATACAGAAAGAATCAGGACAATGTTATAGCAGAGAATATATGAAATGCCAGTAAATTTGAACATTTCTGTAAAGGGGACCATTTCCTAGCTCCTAAAGTTGACCAAAACTGACACAAGAGGAAATCATTGAAGGTCATCATGTCTGCCCTTGGCATTCTTGGAACGCCCTGGCCTCAGAATGCAGCATCGGTAGTCCATGGTAACCTGTGGAGAGGGGGCGGGGCTGAAGGAGGTTGGAACACTGCCCTCACTGAGGGAGTGGGTGTGGCCATCTCTGCTGTGACTGAACAAAGGGCAGGGGAGCAGGGGGCCCAGGGCAGGGCCCTCAGAGCCCGGCAGGAGCAGGGGAGTGTCACAAGCATTTGGCCCAGGCCAAAGCGCGCTTTCTTTGTCTGCACAGCTTCCCAAACACTCACATTTCCACTCAGGCCGCCCTCTTTGTTGAAGTGTGTGTGGAACGTGTCCTCGCAGTACACCTCGCTGCACAGATAACCATAGGACTGGGCATCGTCCCTTACTGCCAGGTGACGGAAGTTCGCAGGCAGATGGGTCACTGGGACCAACGCGGAGAGGCTCCTGCCCTGACCACCGGTCGACCACTGCCGCTGCCCCAGATCGGGGGTTGCAAAGCAGCCCTGTCTGAATCCCCTGCCTCTAGAGGGAGTATTGGACCAACACTTCTAAAAAATGGGGTCCTTGCGGGCAACTCATCGGAGGGACACAAAAAAATCTTTGCCGACTTTCTCCTGAAGCTTACGAGCGTTCACACTTAAGCCTTTTACAATGTCAGCTGTTTAGCTAAACATGAGCTCATGATCTAAATTTACACAATAATGAAGAAATCAGCTACAAGGGGAGACAATCAGCAAAAACAATCAATATGAGAATTAGTTTCCCAAGGCCACCCATCAGATGTTGGAATAATCAGGTGCAAGGCAGAATATATACATAAAACTGGAACTGGAACAAGGAACAAGGATGTTTTCAAAGACTGGTAGGATCTCTAAAACATTTGTAAAGTACATGTCATTGATAAAGCTAAATACTCAAAGGTTGTGTAATACAACAGATTAATCATTGAGAAGAGTGAAATTATGCTGTTTTGAAAACTATGGCAGGTCAGATTTTCTGCCTAATGATATAAGAAGATTTCTCTCAAAAATACACATTATTTCAAAGACTTATTGGCTGTGAAATAAGTGAAGGGTATTTCAAATGGCTTGTCTGCAAAGAAAGGTGAGATGTAGGGAATCACAGAAAGTCGAGGGGAAAATATGTCAATATATACATTGCTATATGGTGAACTAAGCCTTAGGCCAGCAACAATGGAGAGGACCTGACCCTTAGAAACTTACAAGTAAGCTGGAATCTTCAAAAGTTCAAATCTTTCTAAGTAAAAAGATTTATTAAAATGAATAACCAAGTGTTTTAATTGACATCAGATGATCAAAACAACAAACCCTGAGAACATAGAAAAAATATAAATAAAGATATGAGCAGAACTGAATACAACAGAAAACGTATAAAATTGAGGTGATTTAGTAAGTCCAAAGAATATTCTTTGAAAAGATTTAAAAGACACACTTTGATTAAGGAAAACATAAACATATGTAAAGAATATACAGAAAGAATCAGGACAATGTTATAGCAGAGAATATATGAAATGCCAGTAAATTTGAACATTTCTGTAAAGGGGACCATTTCCTAGCTCCTAAAGTTGACCAAAACTGACACAAGAGGAAATCATTGAAGGTCATCATGTCTGCCCTTGGCATTCTTGGAACGCCCTGGCCTCAGAATGCAGCATCGGTAGTCCATGGTAACCTGCGGAGAGGGGGCGGGGCTGAAGGAGGTTGGAACACTGCCCTCACTGAGGGAGTGGGTGTGGCCATCTCTGCTGTGACTGAACAAAGGGCAGGGGAGCAGGGGGCCCAGGGCAGGGCCCTCAGAGCCCGGCAGGACCAGGGGAGTGTCACAAGCATTTGGCCCAGGCCAAAGCGCGCTTTCTTTGTCTGCACAGCTTCCCAAACACTCACATTTCCACTCAGGCCGCCCTCTTTGTTGAAGTGTGTGTGGAACGTGTCCTCGCAGTACACCTCGCTGCACAGCTAACCATAGGACTGGGCATCGTACCTTCCTGCCAGGTGACCGAAGTTCGCAGGCAGATGGGTCACTGGGACCAACGCGGAGAGGCTCCTGCCCTGACCACAGGTCGACCACTGCCGCTGCCCCAGATCGGGGGTTGCAAAGCAGCCCTGTCTGAATCCCCTGCCTCTAGAGGGAGTATTGGACCAACACTTCTAAAAAATGGGGTCCTTGCGGGCAACTCATCGGAGGGACACAAAAAAATCTTTGCCGACTTTCTCCTGAAGCTTACGAGCGTTCACACTTAAGCCTTTTACAATGTCAGCTGTTTAGCTAAACATGAGCTCATGATCTAAATTTACACAATAATGAAGAAATCAGCTACAAGGGGAGACAATCAGCAAAAACAATCAATATGAGAATTAGTTTCCCAAGGCCACCTATCAGATGTTGGAATAATCAGGTGCAAGGCAGAATATATACATAAAACTGGAACTGGAACAAGGAACAAGGATGTTTTCAAAGACTGGTAGGATCTCTAAAACATTTGTAAAGTACATGTCATTGATAAAGCTAAATACTCAAAGGTGGTGTAATACAACAGATTAATCATTGAGAAGAGTGAAATTATGCTGTTTTGAAAACTATGGCAGGTCAGATTTTCTGCCTAATGATATAAGAACATTTCTCTCAAAAATACACATAATTTCAAAGACTTATTGGCTGTGAAATAAGTGAAGGGTATTTCAAATGGCTTGTCTGCAAAGAAAGGTGAGATGTAGGGAATCACAGAAAGTCGAGGGGAAAATATGTCAATATATACATTGCTATATGGTGAACTAAGCCTTAGGCCAGCAACAATGGAGAGGACCTGACCCTTAGAAACTTACAAGTAAGCTGGAATCTTCAAAAGTTCAAATCTTTATAAGGAAAAATATTTATTAAAATGAATAACCAAGTGTTTTAATTGACATCAGATGATCAAAACAACAAACCCTGAGAACATAGATAAAATATAAATAAAGATATGAGCAGAACTGAATACAACAGAAAACGTATAAAATTGAGGTGATTTAGTAAGTCCAAAGAATATTCTTTGAAAAGATTTAAAAGACACACTTTGATTAAGGAAAACAAAAACATAAGTAAAGAATATACAGAAAGAATCAGGACAATGTTATAGCAGAGAATATATGAAATGCCAGTAAATTTGAACATTTCTGTAAAGGGGACCATTTCCTAGCTCCTAAAGTTGACCAAAACTGACACAAGAGGAAATCATTGAAGGTCATCATGTCTGCCCTTGGCATTCTTGGAACGCCCTGGCCTCAGAATGCAGCATCGGTAGTCCATGGTAACCTGCGGAGAGGGGGTGGGGCTGAAGGAGGTTGGAACACTGCCCTCACTGAGGGAGTGGGTGTGGCCATCTCTGCTGTGACTGAACAAAGGGCAGGGGAGCAGGGGGCCCAGGGCAGGGCCCTCAGAGCCCGGCAGGCCCAGGGGTGTGTCACAAGCATTTGGCCAGGGCCAAAGGGCGCCTTCTTTGTCCGCACAGCTTCCCAAACACTCACCTTTCCACTCAGGCCGCCCTCTTTGTTGAAGTGTGTGTGGAACGTGTCCTCGCAGTACACCTCGCTGCACAGCTAACCATAGGACTGGGCATCGTACCTTCCTGCCAGGTGACCGAAGTTCGCAGGCAGATGGGTCACTGGGACCAACGCGGAGAGGCTCCTGCCCTGACCACAGGTCGACCACAGCCGCTGCCCCAAATCGGGGGTTGCAAAGCAGCCCTGTCTGAATCCCCTGCCTCTAGAGGGAGTATTGGACCAACACTTCTAAAAAATGGGGTCCTTGCGGGCAACTCATCGGAGGGACACAAAAAAATCTTTGCCGACTTTCTCCTGAAGCTTACGAGCGTTCACACTTAAGCCTTTTACAATGTCAGCTGTTTAGCTAAACATGAGCTCATGATCTAAATTTACACAATAATGAAGAAATCAGCTACAAGGGGAGACAATCAGCAAAAACAATCAATATGAGAATTAGTTTCCCAAGGCCACCCATCAGATGTTGGAATAATCAGGTGCAAGGCAGAATATATACATAAAACTGGAACTGGAACAAGGAACAAGGATGTTTTCAAAGACTGGTAGGATCTCTAAAACATTTGTAAAGTACATGTCATTGATAAAGCTAAATACTCAAAGGTTGTGTAATACAACAGATTAATCATTGAGAAGAGTGAAATTATGCTGTTTTGAAAACTATGGCAGGTCAGATTTTCTGCCTAATGATATAAGAAGATTTCTCTCAAAAATACACATTATTTCAAAGACTTATTGGCTGTGAAATAAGTGAAGGGTATTTCAAATGGCTTGTCTGCAAAGAAAGGTGAGATGTAGGGAATCACAGAAAGTCGAGGGGAAAATATGTCAATATATACATTGCTATATGGTGAACTAAGCCTTAGGCCAGCAACAATGGAGAGGACCTGACCCTTAGAAACTTACAAGTAAGCTGGAATCTTCAAAAGTTCAAATCTTTCTAAGTAAAAAGATTTATTAAAATGAATAACCAAGTGTTTTAATTGACATCAGATGATCAAAACAACAAACCCTGAGAACATAGAAAAAATATAAATAAAGATATGAGCAGAACTGAATACAACAGAAAACGTATAAAATTGAGGTGATTTAGTAAGTCCAAAGAATATTCTTTGAAAAGATTTAAAAGACACACTTTGATTAAGGAAAACATAAACATATGTAAAGAATATACAGAAAGAATCAGGACAATGTTATAGCAGAGAATATATGAAATGCCAGTAAATTTGAACATTTCTGTAAAGGGGACCATTTCCTAGCTCCTAAAGTTGACCAAAACTGACACAAGAGGAAATCATTGAAGGTCATCATGTCTGCCCTTGGCATTCTTGGAACGCCCTGGCCTCAGAATGCAGCATCGGTAGTCCATGGTAACCTGTGGAGAGGGGGCGGGGCTGAAGGAGGTTGGAACACTGCCCTCACTGAGGGAGTGGGTGTGGCCATCTCTGCTGTGACTGAACAAAGGGCAGGGGAGCAGGGGGCCCAGGGCAGGGCCCTCAGAGCCCGGCAGGAGCAGGGGAGTGTCACAAGCATTTGGCCCAGGCCAAAGCGCGCTTTCTTTGTCTGCACAGCTTCCCAAACACTCACATTTCCACTCAGGCCGCCCTCTTTGTTGAAGTGTGTGTGGAACGTGTCCTCGCAGTACACCTCGCTGCACAGCTAACCATAGGACTGGGCATCGTCCCTTCCTGCCAGGTGACGGAAGTTCGCAGGCAGATGGGTCACTGGGACCAACGCGGAGAGGCTCCTGCCCTGACCACAGGTCGACCACTGCCGCTGCCCCAGATCGGGGGTTGCAAAGCAGCCCTGTCTGAATCCCCTGCCTCTAGAGGGAGTATTGGACCAACACTTCTAAAAAATGGGGTCCTTGCGGGCAACTCATCGGAGGGACACAAAAAAATCTTTGCCGACTTTCTCCTGAAGCTTACGAGCGTTCACACTTAAGCCTTTTACAATGTCAGCTGTTTAGCTAAACATGAGCTCATGATCTAAATTTACACAATAATGAAGAAATCAGCTACAAGGGGAGACAATCAGCAAAAACAATCAATATGAGAATTAGTTTCCCAAGGCCACCCATCAGATGTTGGAATAATCAGGTGCAAGGCAGAATATATACATAAAACTGGAACTGGAACAAGGAACAAGGATGTTTTCAAAGACTGGTAGGATCTCTAAAACATTTGTAAAGTACATGTCATTGATAAAGCTAAATACTCAAAGGTTGTGTAATACAACAGATTAATCATTGAGAAGAGTGAAATTATGCTGTTTTGAAAACTATGGCAGGTCAGATTTTCTGCCTAATGATATAAGAAGATTTCTCTCAAAAATACACATTATTTCAAAGACTTATTGGCTGTGAAATAAGTGAAGGGTATTTCAAATGGCTTGTCTGCAAAGAAAGGTGAGATGTAGGGAATCACAGAAAGTCGAGGGGAAAATATGTCAATATATACATTGCTATATGGTGAACTAAGCCTTAGGCCAGCAACAATGGAGAGGACCTGACCCTTAGAAACTTACAAGTAAGCTGGAATCTTCAAAAGTTCAAATCTTTCTAAGTAAAAAGATTTATTAAAATGAATAACCAAGTGTTTTAATTGACATCAGATGATCAAAACAACAAACCCTGAGAACATAGAAAAAATATAAATAAAGATATGAGCAGAACTGAATACAACAGAAAACGTATAAAATTGAGGTGATTTAGTAAGTCCAAAGAATATTCTTTGAAAAGATTTAAAAGACACACTTTGATTAAGGAAAACATAAACATATGTAAAGAATATACAGAAAGAATCAGGACAATGTTATAGCAGAGAATATATGAAATGCCAGTAAATTTGAACATTTCTGTAAAGGGGACCATTTCCTAGCTCCTAAAGTTGACCAAAACTGACACAAGAGGAAATCATTGAAGGTCATCATGTCTGCCCTTGGCATTCTTGGAACGCCCTGGCCTCAGAATGCAGCATCGGTAGTCCATGGTAACCTGCGGAGAGGGGGCGGGGCTGAAGGAGGTTGGAACACTGCCCTCACTGAGGGAGTGGGTGTGGCCATCTCTGCTGTGACTGAACAAAGGGCAGGGGAGCAGGGGGCCCAGGGCAGGGCCCTCAGAGCCCGGCAGGACCAGGGGAGTGTCACAAGCATTTGGCCCAGGCCAAAGCGCGCTTTCTTTGTCTGCACAGCTTCCCAAACACTCACATTTCCACTCAGGCCGCCCTCTTTGTTGAAGTGTGTGTGGAACGTGTCCTCGCAGTACACCTCGCTGCACAGCTAACCATAGGACTGGGCATCGTACCTTCCTGCCAGGTGACGGAAGTTCGCAGGCAGATGGGTCACTGGGACCAACGCGGAGAGGCTCCTGCCCTGACCACAGGTCGACCACTGCCGCTGCCCCAGATCGGGGGTTGCAAAGCAGCCCTGTCTGAATCCCCTGCCTCTAGAGGGAGTATTGGACCAACACTTCTAAAAAATGGGGTCCTTGCGGGCAACTCATCGGAGGGACACAAAAAAATCTTTGCCGACTTTCTCCTGAAGCTTACGAGCGTTCACACTTAAGCCTTTTACAATGTCAGCTGTTTAGCTAAACATGAGCTCATGATCTAAATTTACACAATAATGAAGAAATCAGCTACAAGGGGAGACAATCAGCAAAAACAATCAATATGAGAATTAGTTTCCCAAGGCCACCCATCAGATGTTGGAATAATCAGGTGCAAGGCAGAATATATACATAAAACTGGAACTGGAACAAGGAACAAGGATGTTTTCAAAGACTGGTAGGATCTCTAAAACATTTGTAAAGTACATGTCATTGATAAAGCTAAATACTCAAAGGTTGTGTAATACAACAGATTAATCATTGAGAAGAGTGAAATTATGCTGTTTTGAAAACTATGGCAGGTCAGATTTTCTGCCTAATGATATAAGAAGATTTCTCTCAAAAATACACATTATTTCAAAGACTTATTGGCTGTGAAATAAGTGAAGGGTATTTCAAATGGCTTGTCTGCAAAGAAAGGTGAGATGTAGGGAATCACAGAAAGTCGAGGGGAAAATATGTCAATATATACATTGCTATATGGTGAACTAAGCCTTAGGCCAGCAACAATGGAGAGGACCTGACCCTTAGAAACTTACAAGTAAGCTGGAATCTTCAAAAGTTCAAATCTTTCTAAGTAAAAAGATTTATTAAAATGAATAACCAAGTGTTTTAATTGACATCAGATGATCAAAACAACAAACCCTGAGAACATAGAAAAAATATAAATAAAGATATGAGCAGAACTGAATACAACAGAAAACGTATAAAATTGAGGTGATTTAGTAAGTCCAAAGAATATTCTTTGAAAAGATTTAAAAGACACACTTTGATTAAGGAAAACATAAACATATGTAAAGAATATACAGAAAGAATCAGGACAATGTTATAGCAGAGAATATATGAAATGCCAGTAAATTTGAACATTTCTGTAAAGGGGACCATTTCCTAGCTCCTAAAGTTGACCAAAACTGACACAAGAGGAAATCATTGAAGGTCATCATGTCTGCCCTTGGCATTCTTGGAACGCCCTGGCCTCAGAATGCAGCATCGGTAGTCCATGGTAACCTGCGGAGAGGGGGTGGGGCTGAAGGAGGTTGGAACACTGCCCTCACTGAGGGAGTGGGTGTGGCCATCTCTGCTGTGACTGAACAAAGGGCAGGGGAGCAGGGGGCCCAGGGCAGGGCCCTCAGAGCCCAGCAGGACCAGGGGAGTGTCACAAGCATTTGGCCCAGGCCAAAGCGCGCTTTCTTTGTCTGCACAGCTTCCCAAACACTCACATTTCCACTCAGGCCGCCCTCTTTGTTGAAGTGTGTGTGGAACGTGTCCTCGCAGTACACCTCGCTGCACAGCTAACCATAGGACTGGGCATCGTACCTTCCTGCCAGGTGACCGAAGTTCGCAGGCAGATGGGTCACTGGGACCAACGCGGAGAGGCTCCTGCCCTGACCACAGGTCGACCACTGCCGCTGCCCCAGATCGGGGGTTGCAAAGCAGCCCTGTCTGAATCCCCTGCCTCTAGAGGGAGTATTGGACCAACACTTCTAAAAAATGGGGTCCTTGCGGGCAACTCATCGGAGGGACACAAAAAAATCTTTGCCGACTTTCTCCTGAAGCTTACGAGCGTTCACACTTAAGCCTTTTACAATGTCAGCTGTTTAGCTAAACATGAGCTCATGATCTAAATTTACACAATAATGAAGAAATCAGCTACAAGGGGAGACAATCAGCAAAAACAATCAATATGAGAATTAGTTTCCCAAGGCCACCTATCAGATGTTGGAATAATCAGGTGCAAGGCAGAATATATACATAAAACTGGAACTGGAACAAGGAACAAGGATGTTTTCAAAGACTGGTAGGATCTCTAAAACATTTGTAAAGTACATGTCATTGATAAAGCTAAATACTCAAAGGTGGTGTAATACAACAGATTAATCATTGAGAAGAGTGAAATTATGCTGTTTTGAAAACTATGGCAGGTCAGATTTTCTGCCTAATGATATAAGAACATTTCTCTCAAAAATACACATAATTTCAAAGACTTATTGGCTGTGAAATAAGTGAAGGGTATTTCAAATGGCTTGTCTGCAAAGAAAGGTGAGATGTAGGGAATCACAGAAAGTCGAGGGGAAAATATGTCAATATATACATTGCTATATGGTGAACTAAGCCTTAGGCCAGCAACAATGGAGAGGACCTGACCCTTAGAAACTTACAAGTAAGCTGGAATCTTCAAAAGTTCAAATCTTTATAAGGAAAAATATTTATTAAAATGAATAACCAAGTGTTTTAATTGACATCAGATGATCAAAACAACAAACCCTGAGAACATAGATAAAATATAAATAAAGATATGAGCAGAACTGAATACAACAGAAAACGTATAAAATTGAGGTGATTTAGTAAGTCCAAAGAATATTCTTTGAAAAGATTTAAAAGACACACTTTGATTAAGGAAAACAAAAACATAAGTAAAGAATATACAGAAAGAATCAGGACAATGTTATAGCAGAGAATATATGAAATGCCAGTAAATTTGAACATTTCTGTAAAGGGGACCATTTCCTAGCTCCTAAAGTTGACCAAAACTGACACAAGAGGAAATCATTGAAGGTCATCATGTCTGCCCTTGGCATTCTTGGAACGCCCTGGCCTCAGAATGCAGCATCGGTATTCCATGGTAACCTGCGGAGAGGGGGTGGGGCTGAAGGAGGTTGGAACACTGCCCTCACTGAGGGAGTGGGTGTGGCCATCTCTGCTGTGACTGAACAAAGGGCAGGGGAGCAGGGGGCCCAGGGCAGGGCCCTCAGAGCCCGGCAGGCCCAGGGGTGTGTCACAAGCATTTGGCCAGGGCCAAAGGGCGCCTTCTTTGTCCGCACAGCTTCCCAAACACTCACCTTTCCACTCAGGCCGCCCTCTTTGTTGAAGTGTGTGTGGAACGTGTCCTCGCAGTACACCTCGCTGCACAGCTAACCATAGGACTGGGCATCGTACCTTCCTGCCAGGTGACCGAAGTTCGCAGGCAGATGGGTCACTGGGACCAACGCGGAGAGGCTCCTGCCCTGACCACAGGTCGACCACAGCCGCTGCCCCAAATCGGGGGTTGCAAAGCAGCCCTGTCTGAATCCCCTGCCTCTAGAGGGAGTATTGGACCAACACTTCTAAAAAATGGGGTCCTTGCGGGCAACTCATCGGAGGGACACAAAAAAATCTTTGCCGACTTTCTCCTGAAGCTTACGAGCGTTCACACTTAAGCCTTTTACAATGTCAGCTGTTTAGCTAAACATGAGCTCATGATCTAAATTTACACAATAATGAAGAAATCAGCTACAAGGGGAGACAATCAGCAAAAACAATCAATATGAGAATTAGTTTCCCAAGGCCACCCATCAGATGTTGGAATAATCAGGTGCAAGGCAGAATATATACATAAAACTGGAACTGGAACAAGGAACAAGGATGTTTTCAAAGACTGGTAGGATCTCTAAAACATTTGTAAAGTACATGTCATTGATAAAGCTAAATACTCAAAGGTTGTGTAATACAACAGATTAATCATTGAGAAGAGTGAAATTATGCTGTTTTGAAAACTATGGCAGGTCAGATTTTCTGCCTAATGATATAAGAAGATTTCTCTCAAAAATACACATTATTTCAAAGACTTATTGGCTGTGAAATAAGTGAAGGGTATTTCAAATGGCTTGTCTGCAAAGAAAGGTGAGATGTAGGGAATCACAGAAAGTCGAGGGGAAAATATGTCAATATATACATTGCTATATGGTGAACTAAGCCTTAGGCCAGCAACAATGGAGAGGACCTGACCCTTAGAAACTTACAAGTAAGCTGGAATCTTCAAAAGTTCAAATCTTTCTAAGTAAAAAGATTTATTAAAATGAATAACCAAGTGTTTTAATTGACATCAGATGATCAAAACAACAAACCCTGAGAACATAGAAAAAATATAAATAAAGATATGAGCAGAACTGAATACAACAGAAAACGTATAAAATTGAGGTGATTTAGTAAGTCCAAAGAATATTCTTTGAAAAGATTTAAAAGACACACTTTGATTAAGGAAAACATAAACATATGTAAAGAATATACAGAAAGAATCAGGACAATGTTATAGCAGAGAATATATGAAATGCCAGTAAATTTGAACATTTCTGTAAAGGGGACCATTTCCTAGCTCCTAAAGTTGACCAAAACTGACACAAGAGGAAATCATTGAAGGTCATCATGTCTGCCCTTGGCATTCTTGGAACGCCCTGGCCTCAGAATGCAGCATCGGTAGTCCATGGTAACCTGTGGAGAGGGGGCGGGGCTGAAGGAGGTTGGAACACTGCCCTCACTGAGGGAGTGGGTGTGGCCATCTCTGCTGTGACTGAACAAAGGGCAGGGGAGCAGGGGGCCCAGGGCAGGGCCCTCAGAGCCCGGCAGGAGCAGGGGAGTGTCACAAGCATTTGGCCCAGGCCAAAGCGCGCTTTCTTTGTCTGCACAGCTTCCCAAACACTCACATTTCCACTCAGGCCGCCCTCTTTGTTGAAGTGTGTGTGGAACGTGTCCTCGCAGTACACCTCGCTGCACAGCTAACCATAGGACTGGGCATCGTCCCTTCCTGCCAGGTGACGGAAGTTCGCAGGCAGATGGGTCACTGGGACCAACGCGGAGAGGCTCCTGCCCTGACCACAGGTCGACCACTGCCGCTGCCCCAGATCGGGGGTTGCAAAGCAGCCCTGTCTGAATCCCCTGCCTCTAGAGGGAGTATTGGACCAACACTTCTAAAAAATGGGGTCCTTGCGGGCAACTCATCGGAGGGACACAAAAAAATCTTTGCCGACTTTCTCCTGAAGCTTACGAGCGTTCACACTTAAGCCTTTTACAATGTCAGCTGTTTAGCTAAACATGAGCTCATGATCTAAATTTACACAATAATGAAGAAATCAGCTACAAGGGGAGACAATCAGCAAAAACAATCAATATGAGAATTAGTTTCCCAAGGCCACCCATCAGATGTTGGAATAATCAGGTGCAAGGCAGAATATATACATAAAACTGGAACTGGAACAAGGAACAAGGATGTTTTCAAAGACTGGTAGGATCTCTAAAACATTTGTAAAGTACATGTCATTGATAAAGCTAAATACTCAAAGGTTGTGTAATACAACAGATTAATCATTGAGAAGAGTGAAATTATGCTGTTTTGAAAACTATGGCAGGTCAGATTTTCTGCCTAATGATATAAGAAGATTTCTCTCAAAAATACACATTATTTCAAAGACTTATTGGCTGTGAAATAAGTGAAGGGTATTTCAAATGGCTTGTCTGCAAAGAAAGGTGAGATGTAGGGAATCACAGAAAGTCGAGGGGAAAATATGTCAATATATACATTGCTATATGGTGAACTAAGCCTTAGGCCAGCAACAATGGAGAGGACCTGACCCTTAGAAACTTACAAGTAAGCTGGAATCTTCAAAAGTTCAAATCTTTATAAGTAAAAAGATTTATTAAAATGAATAACCAAGTGTTTTAATTGACATCAGATGATCAAAACAACAAACCCTGAGAACATAGAAAAAATATAAATAAAGATATGAGCAGAACTTAATACAACAGAAAACGTATAAAATTGAGGCGATTTAGTAAGTCCAAAGAATATTCTTTGAAAAGATTTAAAAGACACACTTTGATTAAGGAAAACATAAACATATGTAAAGAATATACAGAAAGAATCAGGACAATGTTATAGCAGAGAATATATGAAATGCCAGTAAATTTGAACATTTCTGTAAAGGGGACCATTTCCTAGCTCCTAAAGTTGACCAAAACTGACACAAGAGGAAATCATTGAAGGTCATCATGTCTGCCCTTGGCATTCTTGGAACGCCCTGGCCTCAGAATGCAGCATCGGTAGTCCATGGTAACCTGCGGAGAGGGGGTTGGGCTGAAGGAGGTTGGAACACTGCCCTCACTGAGGGAGTGGGTGTGGCCATCTCTGCTGTGACTGAACAAAGGGCAGGGGAGCAGGGGGCCCAGGGCAGGGCCCTCAGAGCCCGGCAGGACCAGGGGAGTGTCACAAGCATTTGGCCCAGGCCAAAGCGCGCTTTCTTTGTCTGCACAGCTTCCCAAACACTCACATTTCCACTCAGGCCGCCCTCTTTGTTGAAGTGTGTGTGGAACGTGTCCTCGCAGTACACCTCGCTGCACAGCTAACCATAGGACTGGGCATCGTACCTTCCTGCCAGGTGACCGAAGTTCGCAGGCAGATGGGTCACTGGGACCAACGCGGAGAGGCTCCTGCCCTGACCACAGGTCGACCACTGCCGCTGCCCCAGATCGGGGGTTGCAAAGCAGCCCTGTCTGAATCCCCTGCCTCTAGAGGGAGTATTGGACCAACACTTCTAAAAAATGGGGTCCTTGCGGGCAACTCATCGGAGGGACACAAAAAAATCTTTGCCGACTTTCTCCTGAAGCTTACGAGCGTTCACACTTAAGCCTTTTACAATGTCAGCTGTTTAGCTAAACATGAGCTCATGATCTAAATTTACACAATAATGAAGAAATCAGCTACAAGGGGAGACAATCAGCAAAAACAATCAATATGAGAATTAGTTTCCCAAGGCCACCTATCAGATGTTGGAATAATCAGGTGCAAGGCAGAATATATACATAAAACTGGAACTGGAACAAGGAACAAGGATGTTTTCAAAGACTGGTAGGATCTCTAAAACATTTGTAAAGTACATGTCATTGATAAAGCTAAATACTCAAAGGTTGTGTAATACAACAGATTAATCATTGAGAAGAGTGAAATTATGCTGTTTTGAAAACTATGGCAGGTCAGATTTTCTGCCTAATGATATAAGAAGATTTCTCTCAAAAATACACATTATTTCAAAGACTTATTGGCTGTGAAATAAGTGAAGGGTATTTCAAATGGCTTGTCTGCAAAGAAAGGTGAGATGTAGGGAATCACAGAAAGTCGAGGGGAAAATATGTCAATATATACATTGCTATATGGTGAACTAAGCCTTAGGCCAGCAACAATGGAGAGGACCTGACCCTTAGAAACTTACAAGTAAGCTGGAATCTTCAAAAGTTCAAATCTTTCTAAGTAAAAAGATTTATTAAAATGAATAACCAAGTGTTTTAATTGACATCAGATGATCAAAACAACAAACCCTGAGAACATAGAAAAAATATAAATAAAGATATGAGCAGAACTTAATACAACAGAAAACGTATAAAATTGAGGCGATTTAGTAAGTCCAAAGAATATTCTTTGAAAAGATTTAAAAGACACACTTTGATTAAGGAAAACATAAACATATGTAAAGAATATACAGAAAGAATCAGGACAATGTTATAGCAGAGAATATATGAAATGCCAGTAAATTTGAACATTTCTGTAAAGGGGACCATTTCCTAGCTCCTAAAGTTGACCAAAACTGACACAAGAGGAAATCATTGAAGGTCATCATGTCTGCCCTTGGCATTCTTGGAACGCCCTGGCCTCAGAATGCAGCATCGGTAGTCCATGGTAACCTGCGGAGAGGGGGTGGGGCTGAAGGAGGTTGGAACACTGCCCTCACTGAGGGAGTGGGTGTGGCCATCTCTGCTGTGACTGAACAAATGGCAGGGGAGCAGGGGGCCCAGGGCAGGGCCCTCAGAGCCCGGCAGGACCAGGGGAGTGTCACAAGCATTTGGCCCAGGCCAAAGCGCGCTTTCTTTGTCTGCACAGCTTCCCAAACACTCACATTTCCACTCAGGCCGCCCTCTTTGTTGAAGTGTGTGTGGAACGTGTCCTCGCAGTACACCTCGCTGCACAGCTAACCATAGGACTGGGCATCGTACCTTCCTGCCAGGTGACCGAAGTTCGCAGGCAGATGGGTCACTGGGACCAACGCGGAGAGGCTCCTGCCCTGACCACAGGTCGACCACTGCCGCTGCCCCAGATCGGGGGTTGCAAAGCAGCCCTGTCTGAATCCCCTGCCTCTAGAGGGAGTATTGGACCAACACTTCTAAAAAATGGGGTCCTTGCGGGCAACTCATCGGAGGGACACAAAAAAATCTTTGCCGACTTTCTCCTGAAGCTTACGAGCGTTCACACTTAAGCCTTTTACAATGTCAGCTGTTTAGCTAAACATGAGCTCATGATCTAAATTTACACAATAATGAAGAAATCAGCTACAAGGGGAGACAATCAGCAAAAACAATCAATATGAGAATTAGTTTCCCAAGGCCACCCATCAGATGTTGGAATAATCAGGTGCAAGGCAGAATATATACATAAAACTGGAACTGGAACAAGGAACAAGGATGTTTTCAAAGACTGGTAGGATCTCTAAAACATTTGTAAAGTACATGTCATTGATAAAGCTAAATACTCAAAGGTTGTGTAATACAACAGATTAATCATTGAGAAGAGTGAAATTATGCTGTTTTGAAAACTATGGCAGGTCAGATTTTCTGCCTAATGATATAAGAAGATTTCTCTCAAAAATACACATTATTTCAAAGACTTATTGGCTGTGAAATAAGTGAAGGGTATTTCAAATGGCTTGTCTGCAAAGAAAGGTGAGATGTAGGGAATCACAGAAAGTCGAGGGGAAAATATGTCAATATATACATTGCTATATGGTGAACTAAGCCTTAGGCCAGCAACAATGGACAGGACCTGACCCTTAGAAACTTACAAGTAAGCTGGAATCTTCAAAAGTTCAAATCTTTATAAGTAAAAAGATTTATTAAAATGAATAACCAAGTGTTTTAATTGACATCAGATGATCAAAACAACAAACCCTGAGAACATAGAAAAAATATAAATAAAGATATGAGCAGAACTTAATACAACAGAAAACGTATAAAATTGAGGTGATTTAGTAAGTCCAAAGAATATTCTTTGAAAAGATTTAAAAGACACACTTTGATTAAGGAAAACATAAACATATGTAAAGAATATACAGAAAGAATCAGGACAATGTTATAGCAGAGAATATATGAAATGCCAGTAAATTTGAACATTTCTGTAAAGGGGACCATTTCCTAGCTCCTAAAGTTGACCAAAACTGACACAAGAGGAAATCATTGAAGGTCATCATGTCTGCCCTTGGCATTCTTGGAACGCCCTGGCCTCAGAATGCAGCATCGGTAGTCCATGGTAACCTGCGGAGAGGGGGTGGGGCTGAAGGAGGTTGGAACACTGCCCTCACTGAGGGAGTGGGTGTGGCCATCTCTGCTGTGACTGAACAAAGGGCAGGGGAGCAGGGGGCCCAGGGCAGGGCCCTCAGAGCCCGGCAGGACCAGGGGAGTGTCACAAGCATTTGGCCCAGGCCAAAGGGCGCCTTCTTTGTCTGCACAGCTTCCCAAACACTCACATTTCCACTCAGGCCGCCCTCTTTGTTGAAGTGTGTGTGGAACGTGTCCTCGCAGTACACCTCGCTGCACAGCTAACCATAGGACTGGGCATCGTACCTTCCTGCCAGGTGACCGAAGTTCGCAGGCAGATGGGTCCCTGGGGCCAACGCGGAGAGGCTCCTGCCCTGACCACAGGTCGACCACAGCCGCTGCCCCAGATCGGGGGTTGCAAAGCAGCCCTGTCTGAATCCCCTGCCTCTAGAGGGAGTATTGGACCAACACTTCTAAAAAATGGGGTCCTTGCGGGCAACTCATCGGAGGGACACAAAAAAATCTTTGCCGACTTTCTCCTGAAGCTTACGAGCGTTCACACTTAAGCCTTTTACAATGTCAGCTGTTTAGCTAAACATGAGCTCATGATCTAAATTTACACAATAATGAAGAAATCAGCTACAAGGGGAGACAATCAGCAAAAACAATCAATATGAGAATTAGTTTCCCAAGGCCACCCATCAGATGTTGGAATAATCAGGTGCAAGGCAGAATATATACATAAAACTGGAACTGGAACAAGGAACAAGGATGTTTTCAAAGACTGGTAGGATCTCTAAAACATTTGTAAAGTACATGTCATTGATAAAGCTAAATACTCAAAGGTTGTGTAATACAACAGATTAATCATTGAGAAGAGTGAAATTATGCTGTTTTGAAAACTATGGCAGGTCAGATTTTCTGCCTAATGATATAAGAAGATTTCTCTCAAAAATACACATTATTTCGAAGACTTATTGGCTGTGAAATAAGTGAAGGGTATTTCAAATGGCTTGTCTGCAAAGAAAGGTGAGATGTAGGGAATCACAGAAAGTCGAGGGGAAAATATGTCAATATATACATTGCTATATGGTGAACTAAGCCTTAGGCCAGCAACAATGGAGAGGACCTGACCCTTAGAAACTTACAAGTAAGCTGGAATCTTCAAAAGTTCAAATCTTTATAAGTAAAAAGATTTATTAAAATGAATAACCAAGTGTTTTAATTGACATCAGATGATCAAAACAACAAACCCTGAGAACATAGAAAAAATATAAATAAAGATATGAGCAGAACTTAATACAACAGAAAACGTATAAAATTGAGGTGATTTAGTAAGTCCAAAGAATATTCTTTGAAAAGATTTAAAAGACACACTTTGATTAAGGAAAACAAAAACATAAGTAAAGAATACACAGAAAGAATCAGGACAATGTTATAGCAGAGAATATATGAAATGCGAGTAAATTTGAACATTTCTGTAAAGGGGACCATTTCCTAGCTCCTAAAGTTGACCAAAACTGACACAAGAGGAAATCATTGAAGGTCATCATGTCTGCCCTTGGCATTCTTGGAACGCCCTGGCCTCAGAATGCAGAATGGGTAGTCCATGGTAACCTGCGGAGAGGGGACGGGGCTGAAGGAGGTTGGAACACTGCCCTCACTGAGGGAGTGGGTGTGGCCATCTCTGCTGTGACTGAACAAAGGGCAGGGGAGCAGGGGGCACAGGGCAGGGCCCTCAGAGGCCGGCAGGCCCAGGGGTGTGTCACAAGCATTTGGCCCAAGCCAAAGGGCGCCTTCTTTGTCCGCACAGCTTCCCAAACACTCACCTTTCCACTCAGGCCGCCCTCTTTGTTGAAGTGTGTGTGGAACGTGTCCTCGCAGTACACCTCGCTGCACAGCTAACCATAGGACTGGGCATCGTACCTTCCTGCCAGGTGACTGAAGTACGCAGGCAGATGGGTCCCTGGGACCAACGCGGAGAGGCTCCTGCCCTGACCGCATGTCGACCACAGCCGATGCCCCCGATCGGGGGCCGCAAAGCAGCCCTGTCTGAATCCCCTGCCTCTAGAGGGAGTATTGGACCAACACTTCTAAAAAATGGGGTCCTTGCGGGCAACTCATCGGAGGGACACAAATAAATCGTTGCCGACTTTCTCCTGGAGCTTATGAGCGTTCACACTTAAGCCTGATACAATGTCAGCTGTTTAGCTAAACATGAGCTCATGATCTAAATTTACACAATAATGAAGAAATCAGCTACAAGTGGAGACAATCAGCAAAAACAATCAATATGAGAATTAGTTTTCCAAGGCCATCCGTCAGATGTTGGAATAATCAGGTGCAAGGCAGAAAATATACATAAAACTGGAACTGAAACAAGGAACAAGGATGTTTACTAAGACTGGTAGGATCTCTAAAACATTTGTAAAGTACATGTCATTGATAAAGCTAAATACTCAAAGGTTGTGTAATACAACAGATTAATCATTGAGAAGAGTGAAATTATGCTGTTTTGAAAACTATGGCAGGTCAGATTTTCTGCCTAATGATATAAGAAGATTTCTCTCAAAAATACACATTATTTCAAAGACTTATTGGCTGTGAAATAAGTGAAGGGTATTTCAAATGGCTTGTCTGCAAAGAAAGGTGAGATGTAGGGAATCACAGAAAGTCGAGGGGAAAATATGTCAATATATACATTGCTATATGGTGAATTAAGCCTTAGGCCAGCAACAATGGAGAGGACCTGACCCTTAGAAACTTACAAGTAAGCTGGAATCTTCAAAAGTTCAAATCTTTATAAGTAAAAAGATTTATTAAAATGAATAACCAAGTGTTTTAATTGACATCAGATGATCAAAACAACAAACCCTGAGAACATAGAAAAAAATATAAATAAAGATATGAGCAGAACTTAATACAACAGAAAACGTATAAAATTGAGGTGATTTAGTAAGTCCAAAGAATATTCTTTGAAAAGATTTAAAAGACACACTTTGATTAAGGAAAACATAAACATATGTAAAGAATATACAGAAAGAATCAGGACAATGTTATAGCAGAGAATATATGAAATGCCAGTAAATTTGAACATTTCTGTAAAGGGGACCATTTCCTAGCTCCTAAAGTTGACCAAAACTGACACAAGAGGAAATCATTGAAGGTCATCATGTCTGCCCTTGGCATTCTTGGAACGCCCTGGCCTCAGAATGCAGCATCGGTAGTCCATGGTAACCTGCGGAGAGGGGGTGGGGCTGAAGGAGGTTGGAACACTGCCCTCACTGAGGGAGTGGGTGTGGCCATCTCTGCTGTGACTGAACAAAGGGCAGGGGAGCAGGGGGCCCAGGGCAGGGCCCTCAGAGCCCGGCAGGACCAGGGGAGTGTCACAAGCATTTGGCCCAGGCCAAAGGGCGCCTTCTTTGTCTGCACAGCTTCCCAAACACTCACATTTCCACTCAGGCCGCCCTCTTTGTTGAAGTGTGTGTGGAACGTGTCCTCGCAGTACACCTCGCTGCACAGCTAACCATAGGACTGGGCATCGTACCTTCCTGCCACGTGACCGAAGTTCGCAGGCAGATGGGTCACTGGGACCAACGCGGAGAGGCTCCTGCCCTGACCACAGGTCGACCACAGCCGCTGCCCCAGATCGGGGGTTGCAAAGCAGCCCTGTCTGAATCCCCTGCCTCTAGAGGGAGTATTGGACCAACACTTCTAAAAAATGGGGTCCTTGCGGGCAACTCATCGGAGGGACACAAAAAAATCTTTGCCGACTTTCTCCTGAAGCTTACGAGCGTTCACACTTAAGCCTTTTACAATGTCAGCTGTTTAGCTAAACATGAGCGCATGATCTAAATTTACACAATAATGAAGAAATCAGCTACAAGGGGAGACAATCAGCAAAAACAATCAATATGAGATTTAGTTTCCCAAGGCCACACATCAGATGTTGGAATAATCAGGTGCAAGGCAGAATATATACATAAAACTGGAACTGGAACAAGGAACAAGGATGTTTTCAAAGACTGGTAGGATCTCTAAAACATTTGTAAAGTACATGTCATTGATAAAGCTAAATACTCAAAGGTTGTGTAATACAACAGATTAATCATTGAGAAGAGTGAAATTATGCTGTTTTGAAAACTATGGCAGGTCAGATTTTCTGCCTAATGATATAAGAAGATTTCTCTCAAAAATACACATTATTTCAAAGACTTATTGGCTGTGAAATAAGTGAAGGGTATTTCAAATGGCTTGTCTGCAAAGAAAGGTGAGATGTAGGGAATCACAGAAAGTCGAGGGGAAAATATGTCAATATATACATTGCTATATGGTGAACTAAGCCTTAGGCCAGCAACAATGGAGAGGACCTGACCCTTAGAAACTTACAAGTAAGCTGGAATCTTCAAAAGTTCAAATCTTTCTAAGTAAAAAGATTTATTAAAATGAATAACCAAGTGTTTTAATTGACATCAGATGATCAAAACAACAAACCCTGAGAACATAGAAAAAATATAAATAAAGATATGAGCAGAACTTAATACAACAGAAAACGTATAAAATTGAGGTGATTTAGTAAGTCCAAAGAATATTCTTTGAAAAGATTTAAAAGACACACTTTGATTAAGGAAAACATAAACATATGTAAAGAATATACAGAAAGAATCAGGACAATGTTATAGCAGAGAATATATGAAATGCCAGTAAATTTGAACATTTCTGTAAAGGGGACCATTTCCTAGCTCCTAAAGTTGACCAAAACTGACACAAGAGGAAATCATTGAAGGTCATCATGTCTGCCCTTGGCATTCTTGGAACGCCCTGGCCTCAGAATGCAGCATCGGTAGTCCATGGTAACCTGCGGAGAGGGGGTGGGGCTGAAGGAGGTTGGAACACTGCCCTCACTGAGGGAGTGGGTGTGGCCATCTCTGCTGTGACTGAACAAAGGGCAGGGGAGCAGGGGGCCCAGGGCAGGGCCCTCAGAGCCCGGCAGGACCAGGGGAGTGTCACAAGCATTTGGCCCAGGCCAAAGGGCGCCTTCTTTGTCTGCACAGCTTCCCAAACACTCACATTTCCATTCAGGCCGCCCTCTTTGTTGAAGTGTGTGTGGAACGTGTCCTCGCAGTACACCTCGCTGCACAGCTAACCATAGGACTGGGCATCGTACCTTCCTGCCAGGTGACCGAAGTTCGCAGGCAGATGGGTCACTGGGACCAACGCGGAGAGGCTCCTGCCCTGACCACAGGTCGACCACAGCCGCTGCCCCAGATCGGGGGTTGCAAAGCAGCCCTGTCTGAATCCCCTGCCTCTAGAGGGAGTATTGGACCAACACTTCTAAAAAATGGGGTCCTTGCGGGCAACTCATCGGAGGGACACAAAAAAATCTTTGCCGACTTTCTCCTGAAGCTTACGAGCGTTCACACTTAAGCCTTTTACAATGTCAGCTGTTTAGCTAAACATGAGCTCATGATCTAAATTTACACAATAATGAAGAAATCAGCTACAAGGGGAGACAATCAGCAAAAACAATCAATATGAGAATTAGTTTCCCAAGGCCACCCATCAGATGTTGGAATAATCAGGTGCAAGGCAGAATATATACATAAAACTGGAACTGGAACAAGGAACAAGGATGTTTTCAAAGACTGGTAGGATCTCTAAAACATTTGTAAAGTACATGTCATTGATAAAGCTAAATACTCAAAGGTTGTGTAATACAACAGATTAATCATTGAGAAGAGTGAAATTATGCTGTTTTGAAAACTATGGCAGGTCAGATTTTCTGCCTAATGATATAAGAAGATTTCTCTCAAAAATACACATTATTTCAAAGACTTATTGGCTGTGAAATAAGTGAAGGGTATTTCAAATGGCTTGTCTGCAAAGAAAGGTGAGATGTAGGGAATCACAGAAAGTCGAGGGGAAAATATGTCAATATATACATTGCTATATGGTGAACTAAGCCTTAGGCCAGCAACAATGGAGAGGACCTGACCCTTAGAAACTTACAAGTAAGCTGGAATCTTCAAAAGTTCAAATCTTTATAAGTAAAAAGATTTATTAAAATGAATAACCAAGTGTTTTAATTGACATCAGATGATCTAAACAACAAACCCTGAGAACATAGAAAAAATATAAATAAAGATATGAGCAGAACTGAATACAACAGAAAACGTATAAAATTGAGGTGATTTAGTAAGTCCAAAGAATATTCTTTGAAAAGATTTAAAAGACACACTTTGATTAAGGAAAACATAAACATATGTAAAGAATATACAGAAAGAATCAGGACAATGTTATAGCAGAGAATATATGAAATGCCAGTAAATTTGAACATTTCTGTAAAGGGGACCATTTCCTAGCTCCTAAAGTTGACCAAAACTGACACAAGAGGAAATCATTGAAGGTCATCATGTCTGCCCTTGGCATTCTTGGAACGCCCTGGCCTCAGAATGCAGCATCGGTAGTCCATGGTAACCTGCGGAGAGGGGGCGGGGCTGAAGGAGGTTGGAACACTGCCCTCACTGAGGGAGTGGGTGTGGCCATCTCTGCTGTGACTGAACAAAGGGCAGGGGAGCAGGGGGCCCAGGGCAGGGCCCTCAGAGCCCGGCAGGACCAGGGGAGTGTCACAAGCATTTGGCCCAGGCCAAAGCGCGCTTTCTTTGTCTGCACAGCTTCCCAAACACTCACATTTCCACTCAGGCCGCCCTCTTTGTTGAAGTGTGTGTGGAACGTGTCCTCGCAGTACACCTCGCTGCACAGCTAACCATAGGACTGGGCATCGTACCTTCCTGCCAGGTGACGGAAGTTCGCAGGCAGATGGGTCACTGGGACCAACGCGGAGAGGCTCCTGCCCTGACCACAGGTCGACCACTGCCGCTGCCCCAGATCGGGGGTTGCAAAGCAGCCCTGTCTGAATCCCCTGCCTCTAGAGGGAGTATTGGACCAACACTTCTAAAAAATGGGGTCCTTGCGGGCAACTCATCGGAGGGACACAAAAAAATCTTTGCCGACTTTCTCCTGAAGCTTACGAGCGTTCACACTTAAGCCTTTTACAATGTCAGCTGTTTAGCTAAACATGAGCTCATGATCTAAATTTACACAATAATGAAGAAATCAGCTACAAGGGGAGACAATCAGCAAAAACAATCAATATGAGAATTAGTTTCCCAAGGCCACCCATCAGATGTTGGAATAATCAGGTGCAAGGCAGAATATATACATAAAACTGGAACTGGAACAAGGAACAAGGATGTTTTCAAAGACTGGTAGGATCTCTAAAACATTTGTAAAGTACATGTCATTGATAAAGCTAAATACTCAAATGTTGTGTAATACAACAGATTAATCATTGAGAAGAGTGAAATTATGCTGTTTTGAAAACTATGGCAGGTCAGATTTTCTGCCTAATGATATAAGAAGATTTCTCTCAAAAATACACATTATTTCAAAGACTTATTGGCTGTGAAATAAGTGAAGGGTATTTCAAATGGCTTGTCTGCAAAGAAAGGTGAGATGTAGGGAATCACAGAAAGTCGAGGGGAAAATATGTCAATATATACATTGCTATATGGTGAACTAAGCCTTAGGCCAGCAACAATGGAGAGGACCTGACCCTTAGAAACTTACAAGTAAGCTGGAATCTTCAAAAGTTCAAATCTTTATAAGTAAAAAGATTTATTAAAATGAATAACCAAGTGTTTTAATTGACATCAGATGATCAAAACAACAAACCCTGAGAACATAGAAAAAATATAAATAAAGATATGAGCAGAACTTAATACAACAGAAAACGTATAAAATTGAGGTGATTTAGTAAGTCCAAAGAATATTCTTTGAAAAGATTTAAAAGACACACTTTGATTAAGGAAAACATAAACATATGTAAAGAATATACAGAAAGAATCAGGACAATGTTATAGCAGAGAATATATGAAATGCCAGTAAATTTGAACATTTCTGTAAAGGGGACCATTTCCTAGCTCCTAAAGTTGACCAAAACTGACACAAGAGGAAATCATTGAAGGTCATCATGTCTGCCCTTGGCATTCTTGGAACGCCCTGGCCTCAGAATGCAGCATCGGTAGTCCATGGTAACCTGCGGAGAGGGGGTGGGGCTGAAGGAGGTTGGAACACTGCCCTCACTGAGGGAGTGGGTGTGGCCATCTCTGCTGTGACTGAACAAAGGGCAGGGGAGCAGGGGGCCCAGGGCAGGGCCCTCAGAGCCCGGCAGGACCAGGGGAGTGTCACAAGCATTTGGCCCAGGCCAAAGCGCGCTTTCTTTGTCTGCACAGCTTCCCAAACACTCACATTTCCACTCAGGCCGCCCTCTTGGTTGAAGTGTGTGTGGAACGTGTCCTCGCAGTACACCTCGCTGCACAGCTAACCATAGGACTGGGCATCGTACCTTCCTGCCAGGTGACCGAAGTTCGCAGGCAGATGGGTCACTGGGACCAACGCGGAGAGGCTCCTGCCCTGACCACAGGTCGACCACTGCCGCTGCCCCAGATTGGGGGTTGCAAAGCAGCCCTGTCTGAATCCCCTGCCTCTAGAGGGAGTATTGGACCAACACTTCTAAAAAATGGGGTCCTTGCGGGCAACTCATCGGAGGGACACAAAAAAATCTTTGCCGACTTTCTCCTGAAGCTTACGAGCGTTCACACTTAAGCCTTTTACAATGTCAGCTGTTTAGCTAAACATGAGCTCATGATCTAAATTTACACAATAATGAAGAAATCAGCTACAAGGGGAGACAATCAGCAAAAACAATCAATATGAGAATTAGTTTCCCAAGGCCACCGATCAGATGTTGGAATAATCAGGTGCAAGGCAGAATATATACATAAAACTGGAACTGGAACAAGGAACAAGGATGTTTTCAAAGACTGGTAGGATCTCTAAAACATTTGTAAAGTACATGTCATTGATAAAGCTAAATACTCAAAGGTTGTGTAATACAACAGATTAATCATTGAGAAGAGTGAAATTATGCTGTTTTGAAAACTATGGCAGGTCAGATTTTCTGCCTAATGATATAAGAAGATTTCTCTCAAAAATACACATTATTTCAAAGACTTATTGGCTGTGAAATAAGTGAAGGGTATTTCAAATGGCTTGTCTGCAAAGAAAGGTGAGATGTAGGGAATCACAGAAAGTCGAGGGGAAAATATGTCAATATATACATTGCTATATGGTGAACTAAGCCTTAGGCCAGCAACAATGGACAGGACCTGACCCTTAGAAACTTACAAGTAAGCTGGAATCTTCAAAAGTTCAAATCTTTATAAGTAAAAAGATTTATTAAAATGAATAACCAAGTGTTTTAATTGACATCAGATGATCAAAACAACAAACCCTGAGAACATAGAAAAAATATAAATAAAGATATGAGCAGAACTGAATACAACAGAAAACGTATAAAATTGAGGTGATTTAGTAAGTCCAAAGAATATTCTTTGAAAAGATTTAAAAGACACACTTTGATTAAGGAAAACATAAACATATGTAAAGAATATACAGAAAGAATCAGGACAATGTTATAGCAGAGAATATATGAAATGCCAGTAAATTTGAACATTTCTGTAAAGGGGACCATTTCCTAGCTCCTAAAGTTGACCAAAACTGACACAAGAGGAAATCATTGAAGGTCATCATGTCTGCCCTTGGCATTCTTGGAACGCCCTGGCCTCAGAATGCAGCATCGGTAGTCCATGGTAACCTGCGGAGAGGGGGTGGGGCTGAAGGAGGTTGGAACACTGCCCTCACTGAGGGAGTGGGTGTGGCCATCTCTGCTGTGACTGAACAAAGGGCAGGGGAGCAGGGGGCCCAGGGCAGGGCCCTCAGAGCCCGGCAGGACCAGGGGAGTGTCACAAGCATTTGGCCCAGGCCAAAGGGCGCCTTCTTTGTCTGCACAGCTTCCCAAACACTCACATTTCCACTCAGGCCGCCCTCTTTGTTGAAGTGTGTGTGGAACGTGTCCTCGCAGTACACCTCGCTGCACAGCTAACCATAGGACTGGGCATCGTACCTTCCTGCCAGGTGACCGAAGTTCGCAGGCAGATGGGTCCCTGGGACCAACGCGGAGAGGCTCCTGCCCTGACCACAGGTCGACCACAGCTGCTGCCCCAGATCGGGGGTTGCAAAGCAGCCCTGTCTGAATCCCCTGCCTCTAGAGGGAGTATTGGACCAACACTTCTAAAAAATGGGGTCCTTGCGGGCAACTCATCGGAGGGACACAAAAAAATCTTTGCCGACTTTCTCCTGAAGCTTACGAGCGTTCACACTTAAGCCTTTTACAATGTCAGCTGTTTAGCTAAACATGAGCTCATGATCTAAATTTACACAATAATGAAGAAATCAGCTACAAGGGGAGACAATCAGCAAAAACAATCAATATGAGAATTAGTTTCCCAAGGCCACCGATCAGATGTTGGAATAATCAGGTGCAAGGCAGAATATATACATAAAACTGGAACTGGAACAAGGAACAAGGATGTTTTCAAAGACTGGTAGGATCTCTAAAACATTTGTAAAGTACATGTCATTGATAAAGCTAAATACTCAAAGGTTGTGTAATACAACAGATTAATCATTGAGAAGAGTGAAATTATGCTGTTTTGAAAACTATGGCAGGTCAGATTTTCTGCCTAATGATATAAGAAGATTTCTCTCAAAAATACACATTATTTCAAAGACTTATTGGCTGTGAAATAAGTGAAGGGTATTTCAAATGGCTTGTCTGCAAAGAAAGGTGAGATGTAGGGAATCACAGAAAGTCGAGGGGAAAATATGTCAATATATACATTGCTATATGGTGAACTAAGCCTTAGGCCAGCAACAATGGAGAGGACCTGACCCTTAGAAACTTACAAGTAAGCTGGAATCTTCAAAAGTTCAAATCTTTATAAGTAAAAAGATTTATTAAAATGAATAACCAAGTGTTTTAATTGACATCAGATGATCAAAACAACAAACCCTGAGAACATAGAAAAAAATATAAATAAAGATATGAGCAGAACTTAATACAACAGAAAACGTATAAAATTGAGGTGATTTAGTAAGTCCAAAGAATATTCTTTGAAAAGATTTAAAAGACACACTTTGATTAAGGAAAACATAAACATATGTAAAGAATATACAGAAAGAATCAGGACAATGTTATAGCAGAGAATATATGAAATGCCAGTAAATTTGAACATTTCTGTAAAGGGGACCATTTCCTAGCTCCTAAAGTTGACCAAAACTGACACAAGAGGAAATCATTGAAGGTCATCATGTCTGCCCTTGGCATTCTCGGAACGCCCTGGCCTCAGAATGCAGCATGGGTAGTCCATGGTAACCTGCGGAGAGGGGGCGGGGCTGAAGGAGGTTGGAACACTGCCCTCACTGAGGGAGTGGGTGTGGCCATCTCTGCTGTGACTGAACAAAGGGCAGGGGAGCAGGGGGCCCAGGGCAGGGCCCTCAGAGCCCGGCAGGACCAGGGGAGTGTCACAAGCATTTGGCCCAGGCCAAAGCGCGCTTTCTTTGTCTGCACAGCTTCCCAAACACTCACATTTCCACTCAGGCCGCCCTCTTTGTTGAAGTGTGTGTGGAACGTGTCCTCGCAGTACACCTCGCTGCACAGCTAACCATAGGACTGGGCATCGTACCTTCCTGCCAGGTGACGGAAGTTCGCAGGCAGATGGGTCACTGGGACCAACGCGGAGAGGCTCCTGCCCTGACCACAGGTCGACCACTGCCGCTGCCCCAGATCGGGGGTTGCAAAGCAGCCCTGTCTGAATCCCCTGCCTCTAGAGGGAGTATTGGACCAACACTTCTAAAAAATGGGGTCCTTGCGGGCAACTCATCGGAGGGACACAAAAAAATCTTTGCCGACTTTCTCCTGAAGCTTACGAGCGTTCACACTTAAGCCTTTTACAATGTCAGCTGTTTAGCTAAACATGAGCTCATGATCTAAATTTACACAATAATGAAGAAATCAGCTACAAGGGGAGACAATCAGCAAAAACAATCAATATGAGAATTAGTTTCCCAAGGCCACCCATCAGATGTTGGAATAATCAGGTGCAAGGCAGAATATATACATAAAACTGGAACTGGAACAAGGAACAAGGATGTTTTCAAAGACTGGTAGGATCTCTAAAACATTTGTAAAGTACATGTCATTGATAAAGCTAAATACTCAAAGGTTGTGTAATACAACAGATTAATCATTGAGAAGAGTGAAATTATGCTGTTTTGAAAACTATGGCAGGTCAGATTTTCTGCCTAATGATATAAGAAGATTTCTCTCAAAAATACACATTATTTCAAAGACTTATTGGCTGTGAAATAAGTGAAGGGTATTTCAAATGGCTTGTCTGCAAAGAAAGGTGAGATGTAGGGAATCACAGAAAGTCGAGGGGAAAATATGTCAATATATACATTGCTATATGGTGAACTAAGCCTTAGGCCAGCAACAATGGAGAGGACCTGACCCTTAGAAACTTACAAGTAAGCTGGAATCTTCAAAAGTTCAAATCTTTCTAAGTAAAAAGATTTATTAAAATGAATAACCAAGTGTTTTAATTGACATCAGATGATCAAAACAACAAACCCTGAGAACATAGAAAAAATATAAATAAAGATATGAGCAGAACTGAATACAACAGAAAACGTATAAAATTGAGGTGATTTAGTAAGTCCAAAGAATATTCTTTGAAAAGATTTAAAAGACACACTTTGATTAAGGAAAACATAAACATATGTAAAGAATATACAGAAAGAATCAGGACAATGTTATAGCAGAGAATATATGAAATGCCAGTAAATTTGAACATTTCTGTAAAGGGGACCATTTCCTAGCTCCTAAAGTTGACCAAAACTGACACAAGAGGAAATCATTGAAGGTCATCATGTCTGCCCTTGGCATTCTTGGAACGCCCTGGCCTCAGAATGCAGCATCGGTAGTCCATGGTAACCTGTGGAGAGGGGGTGGGGCTGAAGGAGGTTGGAACACTGCCCTCACTGAGGGAGTGGGTGTGGCCATCTCTGCTGTGACTGAACAAAGGGCAGGGGAGCAGGGGGCCCAGGGCAGGGCCCTCAGAGCCCGGCAGGACCAGGGGAGTGTCACAAGCATTTGGCCCAGGCCAAAGCGCGCTTTCTTTGTCTGCACAGCTTCCCAAACACTCACATTTCCACTCAGGCCGCCCTCTTTGTTGAAGTGTGTGTGGAACGTGTCCTCGCAGTACACCTCGCTGCACAGCTAACCATAGGACTGGGCATCGTCCCTTACTGCCAGGTGACGGAAGTTCGCAGGCAGATGGGTCACTGGGACCAACGCGGAGAGGCTCCTGCCCTGACCACAGGTCGACCACTGCCGCTGCCCCAGATCGGGGGTTGCAAAGCAGCCCTGTCTGAATCCCCTGCCTCTAGAGGGAGTATTGGACCAACACTTCTAAAAAATGGGGTCCTTGCGGGCAACTCATCGGAGGGACACAAAAAAATCTTTGCCGACTTTCTCCTGAAGCTTACGAGCGTTCACACTTAAGCCTTTTACAATGTCAGCTGTTTAGCTAAACATGAGCTCATGATCTAAATTTACACAATAATGAAGAAATCAGCTACAAGGGGAGACAATCAGCAAAAACAATCAATATGAGAATTAGTTTCCCAAGGCCACCCATCAGATGTTGGAATAATCAGGTGCAAGGCAGAATATATACATAAAACTGGAACTGGAACAAGGAACAAGGATGTTTTCAAAGACTGGTAGGATCTCTAAAACATTTGTAAAGTACATGTCATTGATAAAGCTAAATACTCAAAGGTTGTGTAATACAACAGATTAATCATTGAGAAGAGTGAAATTATGCTGTTTTGAAAACTATGGCAGGTCAGATTTTCTGCCTAATGATATAAGAAGATTTCTCTCAAAAATACACATTATTTCAAAGACTTATTGGCTGTGAAATAAGTGAAGGGTATTTCAAATGGCTTGTCTGCAAAGAAAGGTGAGATGTAGGGAATCACAGAAAGTCGAGGGGAAAATATGTCAATATATACATTGCTATATGGTGAACTAAGCCTTAGGCCAGCAACAATGGAGAGGACCTGACCCTTAGAAACTTACAAGTAAGCTGGAATCTTCAAAAGTTCAAATCTTTCTAAGTAAAAAGATTTATTAAAATGAATAACCAAGTGTTTTAATTGACATCAGATGATCAAAACAACAAACCCTGAGAACATAGAAAAAATATAAATAAAGATATGAGCAGAACTGAATACAACAGAAAACGTATAAAATTGAGGTGATTTAGTAAGTCCAAAGAATATTCTTTGAAAAGATTTAAAAGACACACTTTGATTAAGGAAAACATAAACATATGTAAAGAATATACAGAAAGAATCAGGACAATGTTATAGCAGAGAATATATGAAATGCCAGTAAATTTGAACATTTCTGTAAAGGGGACCATTTCCTAGCTCCTAAAGTTGACCAAAACTGACACAAGAGGAAATCATTGAAGGTCATCATGTCTGCCCTTGGCATTCTTGGAACGCCCTGGCCTCAGAATGCAGCATCGGTAGTCCATGGTAACCTGCGGAGAGGGGGCGGGGCTGAAGGAGGTTGGAACACTGCCCTCACTGAGGGAGTGGGTGTGGCCATCTCTGCTGTGACTGAACAAAGGGCAGGGGAGCAGGGGGCCCAGGGCAGGGCCCTCAGAGCCCGGCAGGACCAGGGGAGTGTCACAAGCATTTGGCCCAGGCCAAAGCGCGCTTTCTTTGTCTGCACAGCTTCCCAAACACTCACATTTCCACTCAGGCCGCCCTCTTTGTTGAAGTGTGTGTGGAACGTGTCCTCGCAGTACACCTCGCTGCACAGCTAACCATAGGACTGGGCATCGTACCTTCCTGCCAGGTGACGGAAGTTCGCAGGCAGATGGGTCACTGGGACCAACGCGGAGAGGCTCCTGCCCTGACCACAGGTCGACCACTGCCGCTGCCCCAGATCGGGGGTTGCAAAGCAGCCCTGTCTGAATCCCCTGCCTCTAGAGGGAGTATTGGACCAACACTTCTAAAAAATGGGGTCCTTGCGGGCAACTCATCGGAGGGACACAAAAAAATCTTTGCCGACTTTCTCCTGAAGCTTACGAGCGTTCACACTTAAGCCTTTTACAATGTCAGCTGTTTAGCTAAACATGAGCTCATGATCTAAATTTACACAATAATGAAGAAATCAGCTACAAGGGGAGACAATCAGCAAAAACAATCAATATGAGAATTAGTTTCCCAAGGCCACCCATCAGATGTTGGAATAATCAGGTGCAAGGCAGAATATATACATAAAACTGGAACTGGAACAAGGAACAAGGATGTTTTCAAAGACTGGTAGGATCTCTAAAACATTTGTAAAGTACATGTCATTGATAAAGCTAAATACTCAAAGGTTGTGTAATACAACAGATTAATCATTGAGAAGAGTGAAATTATGCTGTTTTGAAAACTATGGCAGGTCAGATTTTCTGCCTAATGATATAAGAAGATTTCTCTCAAAAATACACATTATTTCAAAGACTTATTGGCTGTGAAATAAGTGAAGGGTATTTCAAATGGCTTGTCTGCAAAGAAAGGTGAGATGTAGGGAATCACAGAAAGTCGAGGGGAAAATATGTCAATATATACATTGCTATATGGTGAACTAAGCCTTAGGCCAGCAACAATGGAGAGGACCTGACCCTTAGAAACTTACAAGTAAGCTGGAATCTTCAAAAGTTCAAATCTTTCTAAGTAAAAAGATTTATTAAAATGAATAACCAAGTGTTTTAATTGACATCAGATGATCAAAACAACAAACCCTGAGAACATAGAAAAAATATAAATAAAGATATGAGCAGAACTGAATACAACAGAAAACGTATAAAATTGAGGTGATTTAGTAAGTCCAAAGAATATTCTTTGAAAAGATTTAAAAGACACACTTTGATTAAGGAAAACATAAACATATGTAAAGAATATACAGAAAGAATCAGGACAATGTTATAGCAGAGAATATATGAAATGCCAGTAAATTTGAACATTTCTGTAAAGGGGACCATTTCCTAGCTCCTAAAGTTGACCAAAACTGACACAAGAGGAAATCATTGAAGGTCATCATGTCTGCCCTTGGCATTCTTGGAACGCCCTGGCCTCAGAATGCAGCATCGGTAGTCCATGGTAACCTGTGGAGAGGGGGCGGGGCTGAAGGAGGTTGGAACACTGCCCTCACTGAGGGAGTGGGTGTGGCCATCTCTGCTGTGACTGAACAAAGGGCAGGGGAGCAGGGGGCCCAGGGCAGGGCCCTCAGAGCCCGGCAGGAGCAGGGGAGTGTCACAAGCATTTGGCCCAGGCCAAAGCGCGCTTTCTTTGTCTGCACAGCTTCCCAAACACTCACATTTCCACTCAGGCCGCCCTCTTTGTTGAAGTGTGTGTGGAACGTGTCCTCGCAGTACACCTCGCTGCACAGCTAACCATAGGACTGGGCATCGTCCCTTACTGCCAGGTGACGGAAGTTCGCAGGCAGATGGGTCACTGGGACCAACGCGGAGAGGCTCCTGCCCTGACCACAGGTCGACCACTGCCGCTGCCCCAGATCGGGGGTTGCAAAGCAGCCCTGTCTGAATCCCCTGCCTCTAGAGGGAGTATTGGACCAACACTTCTAAAAAATGGGGTCCTTGCGGGCAACTCATCGGAGGGACACAAAAAAATCTTTGCCGACTTTCTCCTGAAGCTTACGAGCGTTCACACTTAAGCCTTTTACAATGTCAGCTGTTTAGCTAAACATGAGCTCATGATCTAAATTTACACAATAATGAAGAAATCAGCTACAAGGGGAGACAATCAGCAAAAACAATCAATATGAGAATTAGTTTCCCAAGGCCACCCATCAGATGTTGGAATAATCAGGTGCAAGGCAGAATATATACATAAAACTGGAACTGGAACAAGGAACAAGGATGTTTTCAAAGACTGGTAGGATCTCTAAAACATTTGTAAAGTACATGTCATTGATAAAGCTAAATACTCAAAGGTTGTGTAATACAACAGATTAATCATTGAGAAGAGTGAAATTATGCTGTTTTGAAAACTATGGCAGGTCAGATTTTCTGCCTAATGATATAAGAAGATTTCTCTCAAAAATACACATTATTTCAAAGACTTATTGGCTGTGAAATAAGTGAAGGGTATTTCAAATGGCTTGTCTGCAAAGAAAGGTGAGATGTAGGGAATCACAGAAAGTCGAGGGGAAAATATGTCAATATATACATTGCTATATGGTGAACTAAGCCTTAGGCCAGCAACAATGGAGAGGACCTAACCCTTAGAAACTTACAAGTAAGCTGGAATCTTCAAAAGTTCAAATCTTTATAAGTAAAAAGATTTATTAAAATGAATAACCAAGTGTTTTAATTGACATCAGATGATCAAAACAACAAACCCTGAGAACATAGAAAAAATATAAATAAAGATATGAGCAGAACTGAATACAACAGAAAACGTATAAAATTGAGGTGATTTAGTAAGTCCAAAGAATATTCTTTGAAAAGATTTAAAAGACACACTTTGATTAAGGAAAACATAAACATATGTAAAGAATATACAGAAAGAATCAGGACAATGTTATAGCAGAGAATATATGAAATGCCAGTAAATTTGAACATTTCTGTAAAGGGGACCATTTCCTAGCTCCTAAAGTTGACCAAAACTGACACAAGAGGAAATCATTGAAGGTCATCATGTCTGCCCTTGGCATTCTTGGAACGCCCTGGCCTCAGAATGCAGCATCGGTAGTCCATGGTAACCTGCGGAGAGGGGGCGGGGCTGAAGGAGGTTGGAACACTGCCCTCACTGAGGGAGTGGGTGTGGCCATCTCTGCTGTGACTGAACAAAGGGCAGGGGAGCAGGGGGCCCAGGGCAGGGCCCTCAGAGCCCGGCAGGACCAGGGGAGTGTCACAAGCATTTGGCCCAGGCCAAAGCGCGCTTTCTTTGTCTGCACAGCTTCCCAAACACTCACATTTCCACTCAGGCCGCCCTCTTTGTTGAAGTGTGTGTGGAACGTGTCCTCGCAGTACACCTCGCTGCACAGCTAACCATAGGACTGGGCATCGTCCCTTCCTGCCAGGTGACGGAAGTTCGCAGGCAGATGGGTCACTGGGACCAACGCGGAGAGGCTCCTGCCCTGACCACAGGTCGACCACTGCCGCTGCCCCAGATCGGGGGTTGCAAAGCAGCCCTGTCTGAATCCCCTGCCTCTAGAGGGAGTATTGGACCAACACTTCTAAAAAATGGGGTCCTTGCGGGCAACTCATCGGAGGGACACAAAAAAATCTTTGCCGACTTTCTCCTGAAGCTTACGAGCGTTCACACTTAAGCCTTTTACAATGTCAGCTGTTTAGCTAAACATGAGCTCATGATCTAAATTTACACAATAATGAAGAAATCAGCTACAAGGGGAGACAATCAGCAAAAACAATCAATATGAGAATTAGTTTCCCAAGGCCACCCATCAGATGTTGGAATAATCAGGTGCAAGGCAGAATATATACATAAAACTGGAACTGGAACAAGGAACAAGGATGTTTTCAAAGACTGGTAGGATCTCTAAAACATTTGTAAAGTACATGTCATTGATAAAGCTAAATACTCAAAGGTGGTGTAATACAACAGATTAATCATTGAGAAGAGTGAAATTATGCTGTTTTGAAAACTATGGCAGGTCAGATTTTCTGCCTAATGATATAAGAACATTTCTCTCAAAAATACACATAATTTCAAAGACTTATTGGCTGTGAAATAAGTGAAGGGTATTTCAAATGGCTTGTCTGCAAAGAAAGGTGAGATGTAGGGAATCACAGAAAGTCGAGGGGAAAATATGTCAATATATACATTGCTATATGGTGAACTAAGCCTTAGGCCAGCAACAATGGAGAGGACCTGACCCTTAGAAACTTACAAGTAAGCTGGAATCTTCAAAAGTTCAAATCTTTATAAGGAAAAATATTTATTAAAATGAATAACCAAGTGTTTTAATTGACATGAGATGATCAAAACAACAAACCCTGAGAACATAGATAAAATATAAATAAAGATATGAGCAGAACTGAATACAACAGAAAACGTATAAAATTGAGGTGATTTAGTAAGTCCAAAGAATATTCTTTGAAAAGATTTAAAAGACACACTTTGATTAAGGAAAACAAAAACATAAGTAAAGAATATACAGAAAGAATCAGGACAATGTTATAGCAGAGAATATATGAAATGCCAGTAAATTTGAACATTTCTGTAAAGGGGACCATTTCCTAGCTCCTAAAGTTGACCAAAACTGACACAAGAGGAAATCATTGAAGGTCATCATGTCTGCCCTTGGCATTCTTGGAACGCCCTGGCCTCAGAATGCAGCATCGGTATTCCATGGTAACCTGCGGAGAGGGGGTGGGGCTGAAGGAGGTTGGAACACTGCCCTCACTGAGGGAGTGGGTGTGGCCATCTCTGCTGTGACTGAACAAAGGGCAGGGGAGCAGGGGGCCCAGGGCAGGGCCCTCAGAGGCCGGCAGGCCCAGGGGTGTGTCACAAGCATTAGGCCAGGGCCAAAGGGCGCCTTCTTTGTCCGCACAGCTTCCCAAACACTCACCTTTCCACTCAGGCCGCCCTCTTTGTTGAAGTGTGTGTGGAACGTGTCCTCGCAGTACACCTCGCTGCACAGCTAACCATAGGACTGGGCATCGTCCCTTACTGCCAGGTGACGGAAGTTCGCAGGCAGATGGGTCACTGGGACCAACGCGGAGAGGCTCCTGCCCTGACCACAGGTCGACCACTGCCGCTGCCCCAGATCGGGGGTTGCAAAGCAGCCCTGTCTGAATCCCCTGCCTCTAGAGGGAGTATTGGACCAACACTTCTAAAAAATGGGGTCCTTGCGGGCAACTCATCGGAGGGACACAAAAAAATCTTTGCCGACTTTCTCCTGAAGCTTACGAGCGTTCACACTTAAGCCTTTTACAATGTCAGCTGTTTAGCTAAACATGAGCTCATGATCTAAATTTACACAATAATGAAGAAATCAGCTACAAGGGGAGACAATCAGCAAAAACAATCAATATGAGAATTAGTTTCCCAAGGCCACCCATCAGATGTTGGAATAATCAGGTGCAAGGCAGAATATATACATAAAACTGGAACTGGAACAAGGAACAAGGATGTTTTCAAAGACTGGTAGGATCTCTAAAACATTTGTAAAGTACATGTCATTGATAAAGCTAAATACTCAAAGGTTGTGTAATACAACAGATTAATCATTGAGAAGAGTGAAATTATGCTGTTTTGAAAACTATGGCAGGTCAGATTTTCTGCCTAATGATATAAGAAGATTTCTCTCAAAAATACACATTATTTCAAAGACTTATTGGCTGTGAAATAAGTGAAGGGTATTTCAAATGGCTTGTCTGCAAAGAAAGGTGAGATGTAGGGAATCACAGAAAGTCGAGGGGAAAATATGTCAATATATACATTGCTATATGGTGAACTAAGCCTTAGGCCAGCAACAATGGAGAGGACCTAACCCTTAGAAACTTACAAGTAAGCTGGAATCTTCAAAAGTTCAAATCTTTATAAGTAAAAAGATTTATTAAAATGAATAACCAAGTGTTTTAATTGACATCAGATGATCAAAACAACAAACCCTGAGAACATAGAAAAAATATAAATAAAGATATGAGCAGAACTGAATACAACAGAAAACGTATAAAATTGAGGTGATTTAGTAAGTCCAAAGAATATTCTTTGAAAAGATTTAAAAGACACACTTTGATTAAGGAAAACATAAACATATGTAAAGAATATACAGAAAGAATCAGGACAATGTTATAGCAGAGAATATATGAAATGCCAGTAAATTTGAACATTTCTGTAAAGGGGACCATTTCCTAGCTCCTAAAGTTGACCAAAACTGACACAAGAGGAAATCATTGAAGGTCATCATGTCTGCCCTTGGCATTCTTGGAACGCCCTGGCCTCAGAATGCAGCATCGGTAGTCCATGGTAACCTGCGGAGAGGGGGTGGGGCTGAAGGAGGTTGGAACACTGCCCTCACTGAGGGAGTGGGTGTGGCCATCTCTGCTGTGACTGAACAAAGGGCAGGGGAGCAGGGGGCCCAGGGCAGGGCCCTCAGAGCCCGGCAGGACCAGGGGAGTGTCACAAGCATTTGGCCCAGGCCAAAGCGCGCTTTCTTTGTCTGCACAGCTTCCCAAACACTCACATTTCCACTCAGGCCGCCCTCTTTGTTGAAGTGTGTGTGGAACGTGTCCTCGCAGTACACCTCGCTGCACAGCTAACCATAGGACTGGGCATCGTACCTTCCTGCCAGGTGACCGAAGTTCGCAGGCAGATGGGTCACTGGGACCAACGCGGAGAGGCTCCTGCCCTGACCACAGGTCGACCACTGCCGCTGCCCCAGATCGGGGGTTGCAAAGCAGCCCTGTCTGAATCCCCTGCCTCTAGAGGGAGTATTGGACCAACACTTCTAAAAAATGGGGTCCTTGCGGGCAACTCATCGGAGGGACACAAAAAAATCTTTGCCGACTTTCTCCTGAAGCTTACGAGCGTTCACACTTAAGCCTTTTACAATGTCAGCTGTTTAGCTAAACATGAGCTCATGATCTAAATTTACACAATAATGAAGAAATCAGCTACAAGGGGAGACAATCAGCAAAAACAATCAATATGAGAATTAGTTTCCCAAGGCCACCCATCAGATGTTGGAATAATCAGGTGCAAGGCAGAATATATACATAAAACTGGAACTGGAACAAGGAACAAGGATGTTTTCAAAGACTGGTAGGATCTCTAAAACATTTGTAAAGTACATGTCATTGATAAAGCTAAATACTCAAAGGTTGTGTAATACAACAGATTAATCATTGAGAAGAGTGAAATTATGCTGTTTTGAAAACTATGGCAGGTCAGATTTTCTGCCTAATGATATAAGAAGATTTCTCTCAAAAATACACATTATTTCAAAGACTTATTGGCTGTGAAATAAGTGAAGGGTATTTCAAATGGCTTGTCTGCAAAGAAAGGTGAGATGTAGGGAATCACAGAAAGTCGAGGGGAAAATATGTCAATATATACATTGCTATATGGTGAACTAAGCCTTAGGCCAGCAACAATGGAGAGGACCTAACCCTTAGAAACTTACAAGTAAGCTGGAATCTTCAAAAGTTCAAATCTTTATAAGTAAAAAGATTTATTAAAATGAATAACCAAGTGTTTTAATTGACATCAGATGATCAAAACAACAAACCCTGAGAACATAGAAAAAATATAAATAAAGATATGAGCAGAACTGAATACAACAGAAAACGTATAAAATTGAGGTGATTTAGTAAGTCCAAAGAATATTCTTTGAAAAGATTTAAAAGACACACTTTGATTAAGGAAAACATAAACATATGTAAAGAATATACAGAAAGAATCAGGACAATGTTATAGCAGAGAATATATGAAATGCCAGTAAATTTGAACATTTCTGTAAAGGGGACCATTTCCTAGCTCCTAAAGTTGACCAAAACTGACACAAGAGGAAATCATTGAAGGTCATCATGTCTGCCCTTGGCATTCTTGGAACGCCCTGGCCTCAGAATGCAGCATCGGTAGTCCATGGTAACCTGCGGAGAGGGGGCGGGGCTGAAGGAGGTTGGAACACTGCCCTCACTGAGGGAGTGGGTGTGGCCATCTCTGCTGTGACTGAACAAAGGGCAGGGGAGCAGGGGGCCCAGGGCAGGGCCCTCAGAGCCCGGCAGGACCAGGGGAGTGTCACAAGCATTTGGCCCAGGCCAAAGCGCGCTTTCTTTGTCTGCACAGCTTCCCAAACACTCACATTTCCACTCAGGCCGCCCTCTTTGTTGAAGTGTGTGTGGAACGTGTCCTCGCAGTACACCTCGCTGCACAGCTAACCATAGGACTGGGCATCGTCCCTTCCTGCCAGGTGACGGAAGTTCGCAGGCAGATGGGTCACTGGGACCAACGCGGAGAGGCTCCTGCCCTGACCACAGGTCGACCACTGCCGCTGCCCCAGATCGGGGGTTGCAAAGCAGCCCTGTCTGAATCCCCTGCCTCTAGAGGGAGTATTGGACCAACACTTCTAAAAAATGGGGTCCTTGCGGGCAACTCATCGGAGGGACACAAAAAAATCTTTGCCGACTTTCTCCTGAAGCTTACGAGCGTTCACACTTAAGCCTTTTACAATGTCAGCTGTTTAGCTAAACATGAGCTCATGATCTAAATTTACACAATAATGAAGAAATCAGCTACAAGGGGAGACAATCAGCAAAAACAATCAATATGAGAATTAGTTTCCCAAGGCCACCCATCAGATGTTGGAATAATCAGGTGCAAGGCAGAATATATACATAAAACTGGAACTGGAACAAGGAACAAGGATGTTTTCAAAGACTGGTAGGATCTCTAAAACATTTGTAAAGTACATGTCATTGATAAAGCTAAATACTCAAAGGTGGTGTAATACAACAGATTAATCATTGAGAAGAGTGAAATTATGCTGTTTTGAAAACTATGGCAGGTCAGATTTTCTGCCTAATGATATAAGAACATTTCTCTCAAAAATACACATAATTTCAAAGACTTATTGGCTGTGAAATAAGTGAAGGGTATTTCAAATGGCTTGTCTGCAAAGAAAGGTGAGATGTAGGGAATCACAGAAAGTCGAGGGGAAAATATGTCAATATATACATTGCTATATGGTGAACTAAGCCTTAGGCCAGCAACAATGGAGAGGACCTGACCCTTAGAAACTTACAAGTAAGCTGGAATCTTCAAAAGTTCAAATCTTTATAAGGAAAAATATTTATTAAAATGAATAACCAAGTGTTTTAATTGACATGAGATGATCAAAACAACAAACCCTGAGAACATAGATAAAATATAAATAAAGATATGAGCAGAACTGAATACAACAGAAAACGTATAAAATTGAGGTGATTTAGTAACTCCAAAGAATATTCTTTGAAAAGATTTAAAAGACACACTTTGATTAAGGAAAACAAAAACATAAGTAAAGAATATACAGAAAGAATCAGGACAATGTTATAGCAGAGAATATATGAAATGCCAGTAAATTTGAACATTTCTGTAAAGGGGACCATTTCCTAGCTCCTAAAGTTGACCAAAACTGACACAAGAGGAAATCATTGAAGGTCATCATGTCTGCCCTTGGCATTCTTGGAACGCCCTGGCCTCAGAATGCAGCATCGGTATTCCATGGTAACCTGCGGAGAGGGGGTGGGGCTGAAGGAGGTTGGAACACTGCCCTCACTGAGGGAGTGGGTGTGGCCATCTCTGCTGTGACTGAACAAAGGGCAGGGGAGCAGGGGGCCCAGGGCAGGGCCCTCAGAGGCCGGCAGGCCCAGGGGTGTGTCACAAGCATTAGGCCAGGGCCAAAGGGCGCCTTCTTTGTCCGCACAGCTTCCCAAACACTCACCTTTCCACTCAGGCCGCCCTCTTTGTTGAAGTGTGTGTGGAACGTGTCCTCGCAGTACACCTCGCTGCACAGCTAACCATAGGACTGGGCATCGTCCCTTACTGCCAGGTGACGGAAGTTCGCAGGCAGATGGGTCACTGGGACCAACGCGGAGAGGCTCCTGCCCTGACCACAGGTCGACCACTGCCGCTGCCCCAGATCGGGGGTTGCAAAGCAGCCCTGTCTGAATCCCCTGCCTCTAGAGGGAGTATTGGACCAACACTTCTAAAAAATGGGGTCCTTGCGGGCAACTCATCGGAGGGACACAAAAAAATCTTTGCCGACTTTCTCCTGAAGCTTACGAGCGTTCACACTTAAGCCTTTTACAATGTCAGCTGTTTAGCTAAACATGAGCTCATGATCTAAATTTACACAATAATGAAGAAATCAGCTACAAGGGGAGACAATCAGCAAAAACAATCAATATGAGAATTAGTTTCCCAAGGCCACCCATCAGATGTTGGAATAATCAGGTGCAAGGCAGAATATATACATAAAACTGGAACTGGAACAAGGAACAAGGATGTTTTCAAAGACTGGTAGGATCTCTAAAACATTTGTAAAGTACATGTCATTGATAAAGCTAAATACTCAAAGGTTGTGTAATACAACAGATTAATCATTGAGAAGAGTGAAATTATGCTGTTTTGAAAACTATGGCAGGTCAGATTTTCTGCCTAATGATATAAGAAGATTTCTCTCAAAAATACACATTATTTCAAAGACTTATTGGCTGTGAAATAAGTGAAGGGTATTTCAAATGGCTTGTCTGCAAAGAAAGGTGAGATGTAGGGAATCACAGAAAGTCGAGGGGAAAATATGTCAATATATACATTGCTATATGGTGAACTAAGCCTTAGGCCAGCAACAATGGAGAGGACCTAACCCTTAGAAACTTACAAGTAAGCTGGAATCTTCAAAAGTTCAAATCTTTATAAGTAAAAAGATTTATTAAAATGAATAACCAAGTGTTTTAATTGACATCAGATGATCAAAACAACAAACCCTGAGAACATAGAAAAAATATAAATAAAGATATGAGCAGAACTGAATACAACAGAAAACGTATAAAATTGAGGTGATTTAGTAAGTCCAAAGAATATTCTTTGAAAAGATTTAAAAGACACACTTTGATTAAGGAAAACATAAACATATGTAAAGAATATACAGAAAGAATCAGGACAATGTTATAGCAGAGAATATATGAAATGCCAGTAAATTTGAACATTTCTGTAAAGGGGACCATTTCCTAGCTCCTAAAGTTGACCAAAACTGACACAAGAGGAAATCATTGAAGGTCATCATGTCTGCCCTTGGCATTCTTGGAACGCCCTGGCCTCAGAATGCAGCATCGGTAGTCCATGGTAACCTGCGGAGAGGGGGTGGGGCTGAAGGAGGTTGGAACACTGCCCTCACTGAGGGAGTGGGTGTGGCCATCTCTGCTGTGACTGAACAAAGGGCAGGGGAGCAGGGGGCCCAGGGCAGGGCCCTCAGAGCCCGGCAGGACCAGGGGAGTGTCACAAGCATTTGGCCCAGGCCAAAGCGCGCTTTCTTTGTCTGCACAGCTTCCCAAACACTCACATTTCCACTCAGGCCGCCCTCTTTGTTGAAGTGTGTGTGGAACGTGTCCTCGCAGTACACCTCGCTGCACAGCTAACCATAGGACTGGGCATCGTACCTTCCTGCCAGGTGACCGAAGTTCGCAGGCAGATGGGTCACTGGGACCAACGCGGAGAGGCTCCTGCCCTGACCACAGGTCGACCACTGCCGCTGCCCCAGATCGGGGGTTGCAAAGCAGCCCTGTCTGAATCCCCTGCCTCTAGAGGGAGTATTGGACCAACACTTCTAAAAAATGGGGTCCTTGCGGGCAACTCATCGGAGGGACACAAAAAAATCTTTGCCGACTTTCTCCTGAAGCTTACGAGCGTTCACACTTAAGCCTTTTACAATGTCAGCTGTTTAGCTAAACATGAGCTCATGATCTAAATTTACACAATAATGAAGAAATCAGCTACAAGGGGAGACAATCAGCAAAAACAATCAATATGAGAATTAGTTTCCCAAGGCCACCTATCAGATGTTGGAATAATCAGGTGCAAGGCAGAATATATACATAAAACTGGAACTGGAACAAGGAACAAGGATGTTTTCAAAGACTGGTAGGATCTCTAAAACATTTGTAAAGTACATGTCATTGATAAAGCTAAATACTCAAAGGTGGTGTAATACAACAGATTAATCATTGAGAAGAGTGAAATTATGCTGTTTTGAAAACTATGGCAGGTCAGATTTTCTGCCTAATGATATAAGAACATTTCTCTCAAAAATACACATAATTTCAAAGACTTATTGGCTGTGAAATAAGTGAAGGGTATTTCAAATGGCTTGTCTGCAAAGAAAGGTGAGATGTAGGGAATCACAGAAAGTCGAGGGGAAAATATGTCAATATATACATTGCTATATGGTGAACTAAGCCTTAGGCCAGCAACAATGGAGAGGACCTGACCCTTAGAAACTTACAAGTAAGCTGGAATCTTCAAAAGTTCAAATCTTTATAAGGAAAAATATTTATTAAAATGAATAACCAAGTGTTTTAATTGACATCAGATGATCAAAACAACAAACCCTGAGAACATAGATAAAATATAAATAAAGATATGAGCAGAACTGAATACAACAGAAAACGTATAAAATTGAGGTGATTTAGTAAGTCCAAAGAATATTCTTTGAAAAGATTTAAAAGACACACTTTGATTAAGGAAAACAAAAACATAAGTAAAGAATATACAGAAAGAATCAGGACAATGTTATAGCAGAGAATATATGAAATGCCAGTAAATTTGAACATTTCTGTAAAGGGGACCATTTCCTAGCTCCTAAAGTTGACCAAAACTGACACAAGAGGAAATCATTGAAGGTCATCATGTCTGCCCTTGGCATTCTTGGAACGCCCTGGCCTCAGAATGCAGCATCGGTATTCCATGGTAACCTGCGGAGAGGGGGTGGGGCTGAAGGAGGTTGGAACACTGCCCTCACTGAGGGAGTGGGTGTGGCCATCTCTGCTGTGACTGAACAAAGGGCAGGGGAGCAGGGGGCCCAGGGCAGGGCCCTCAGAGGCCGGCAGGCCCAGGGGTGTGTCACAAGCATTAGGCCAGGGCCAAAGGGCGCCTTCTTTGTCCGCACAGCTTCCCAAACACTCACCTTTCCACTCAGGCCGCCCTCTTTGTTGAAGTGTGTGTGGAACGTGTCCTCGCAGTACACCTCGCTGCACAGCTAACCATAGGACTGGGCATCGTACCTTCCTGCCAGGTGACCGAAGTTCGCAGGCAGATGGGTCACTGGGACCAACGCGGAGAGGCTCCTGCCCTGACCACAGGTCGACCACAGCCGCTGCCCCAGATCGGGGGTTGCAAAGCAGCCCTGTCTGAATCCCCTGCCTCTAGAGGGAGTATTGGACCAACACTTCTAAAAAATGGGGTCCTTGCGGGCAACTCATCGGAGGGACACAAAAAAATCTTTGCCGACTTTCTCCTGAAGCTTACGAGCGTTCACACTTAAGCCTTTTACAATGTCAGCTGTTTAGCTAAACATGAGCTCATGATCTAAATTTACACAATAATGAAGAAATCAGCTACAAGGGGAGACAATCAGCAAAAACAATCAATATGAGAATTAGTTTCCCAAGGCCACCCATCAGATGTTGGAATAATCAGGTGCAAGGCAGAATATATACATAAAACTGGAACTGGAACAAGGAACAAGGATGTTTTCAAAGACTGGTAGGATCTCTAAAACATTTGTAAAGTACATGTCATTGATAAAGCTAAATACTCAAAGGTTGTGTAATACAACAGATTAATCATTGAGAAGAGTGAAATTATGCTGTTTTGAAAACTATGGCAGGTCAGATTTTCTGCCTAATGATATAAGAAGATTTCTCTCAAAAATACACATTATTTCAAAGACTTATTGGCTGTGAAATAAGTGAAGGGTATTTCAAATGGCTTGTCTGCAAAGAAAGGTGAGATGTAGGGAATCACAGAAAGTCGAGGGGAAAATATGTCAATATATACATTGCTATATGGTGAACTAAGCCTTAGGCCAGCAACAATGGAGAGGACCTGACCCTTAGAAACTTACAAGTAAGCTGGAATCTTCAAAAGTTCAAATCTTTATAAGTAAAAAGATTTATTAAAATGAATAACCAAGTGTTTTAATTGACATCAGATGATCAAAACAACAAACCCTGAGAACATAGAAAAAATATAAATAAAGATATGAGCAGAACTGAATACAACAGAAAACGTATAAAATTGAGGTGATTTAGTAAGTCCAAAGAATATTCTTTGAAAAGATTTAAAAGACACACTTTGATTAAGGAAAACATAAACATATGTAAAGAATATACAGAAAGAATCAGGACAATGTTATAGCAGAGAATATATGAAATGCCAGTAAATTTGAACATTTCTGTAAAGGGGACCATTTCCTAGCTCCTGAAGTTGACCAAAACTGACACAAGAGGAAATCATTGAAGGTCATCATGTCTGCCCTTGGCATTCTTGGAACGCCCTGGCCTCAGAATGCAGCATCGGTAGTCCATGGTAACCTGCGGAGAGGGGGCGGGGCTGAAGGAGGTTGGAACACTGCCCTCACTGAGGGAGTGGGTGTGGCCATCTCTGCTGTGACTGAACAAAGGGCAGGGGAGCAGGGGGACCAGGGCAGGGCCCTCAGAGCCCGGCAGGACCAGGGGAGTGTCACAAGCATTTGGCCCAGGCCAAAGCGCGCTTTCTTTGTCTGCACAGCTTCCCAAACACTCACATTTCCACTCAGGCCGCCCTCTTTGTTGAAGTGTGTGTGGAACGTGTCCTCGCAGTACACCTCGCTGCACAGCTAACCATAGGACTGGGCATCGTACCTTCCTGCCAGGTGACGGAAGTTCGCAGGCAGATGGGTCACTGGGACCAACGCGGAGAGGCTCCTGCCCTGACCACAGGTCGACCACTGCCGCTGCCCCAGATCGGGGGTTGCAAAGCAGCCCTGTCTGAATCCCCTGCCTCTAGAGGGAGTATTGGACCAACACTTCTAAAAAATGGGGTCCTTGCGGGCAACTCATCGGAGGGACACAAAAAAATCTTTGCCGACTTTCTCCTGAAGCTTACGAGCGTTCACACTTAAGCCTTTTACAATGTCAGCTGTTTAGCTAAACATGAGCTCATGATCTAAATTTACACAATAATGAAGAAATCAGCTACAAGGGGAGACAATCAGCAAAAACAATCAATATGAGAATTAGTTTCCCAAGGCCACCTATCAGATGTTGGAATAATCAGGTGCAAGGCAGAATATATACATAAAACTGGAACTGGAACAAGGAACAAGGATGTTTTCAAAGACTGGTAGGATCTCTAAAACATTTGTAAAGTACATGTCATTGATAAAGCTAAATACTCAAAGGTGGTGTAATACAACAGATTAATCATTGAGAAGAGTGAAATTATGCTGTTTTGAAAACTATGGCAGGTCAGATTTTCTGCCTAATGATATAAGAACATTTCTCTCAAAAATACACATAATTTCAAAGACTTATTGGCTGTGAAATAAGTGAAGGGTATTTCAAATGGCTTGTCTGCAAAGAAAGGTGAGATGTAGGGAATCACAGAAAGTCGAGGGGAAAATATGTCAATATATACATTGCTATATGGTGAACTAAGCCTTAGGCCAGCAACAATGGAGAGGACCTGACCCTTAGAAACTTACAAGTAAGCTGGAATCTTCAAAAGTTCAAATCTTTATAAGGAAAAATATTTATTAAAATGAATAACCAAGTGTTTTAATTGACATCAGATGATCAAAACAACAAACCCTGAGAACATAGATAAAATATAAATAAAGATATGAGCAGAACTGAATACAACAGAAAACGTATAAAATTGAGGTGATTTAGTAAGTCCAAAGAATATTCTTTGAAAAGATTTAAAAGACACACTTTGATTAAGGAAAACAAAAACATAAGTAAAGAATATACAGAAAGAATCAGGACAATGTTATAGCAGAGAATATATGAAATGCCAGTAAATTTGAACATTTCTGTAAAGGGGACCATTTCCTAGCTCCTAAAGTTGACCAAAACTGACACAAGAGGAAATCATTGAAGGTCATCATGTCTGCCCTTGGCATTCTTGGAACGCCCTGGCCTCAGAATGCAGCATCGGTATTCCATGGTAACCTGCGGAGAGGGGGTGGGGCTGAAGGAGGTTGGAACACTGCCCTCACTGAGGGAGTGGGTGTGGCCATCTCTGCTGTGACTGAACAAAGGGCAGGGGAGCAGGGGGCCCAGGGCAGGGCCCTCAGAGGCCGGCAGGCCCAGGGGTGTGTCACAAGCATTAGGCCAGGGCCAAAGGGCGCCTTCTTTGTCCGCACAGCTTCCCAAACACTCACCTTTCCACTCAGGCCGCCCTCTTTGTTGAAGTGTGTGTGGAACGTGTCCTCGCAGTACACCTCGCTGCACAGCTAACCATAGGACTGGGCATCGTACCTTCCTGCCAGGTGACCGAAGTTCGCAGGCAGATGGGTCACTGGGACCAACGCGGAGAGGCTCCTGCCCTGACCACAGGTCGACCACAGCCGCTGCCCCAGATCGGGGGTTGCAAAGCAGCCCTGTCTGAATCCCCTGCCTCTAGAGGGAGTATTGGACCAACACTTCTAAAAAATGGGGTCCTTGCGGGCAACTCATCGGAGGGACACAAAAAAATCTTTGCCGACTTTCTCCTGAAGCTTACGAGCGTTCACACTTAAGCCTTTTACAATGTCAGCTGTTTAGCTAAACATGAGCTCATGATCTAAATTTACACAATAATGAAGAAATCAGCTACAAGGGGAGACAATCAGCAAAAACAATCAATATGAGAATTAGTTTCCCAAGGCCACCCATCAGATGTTGGAATAATCAGGTGCAAGGCAGAATATATACATAAAACTGGAACTGGAACAAGGAACAAGGATGTTTTCAAAGACTGGTAGGATCTCTAAAACATTTGTAAAGTACATGTCATTGATAAAGCTAAATACTCAAAGGTTGTGTAATACAACAGATTAATCATTGAGAAGAGTGAAATTATGCTGTTTTGAAAACTATGGCAGGTCAGATTTTCTGCCTAATGATATAAGAAGATTTCTCTCAAAAATACACATTATTTCAAAGACTTATTGGCTGTGAAATAAGTGAAGGGTATTTCAAATGGCTTGTCTGCAAAGAAAGGTGAGATGTAGGGAATCACAGAAAGTCGAGGGGAAAATATGTCAATATATACATTGCTATATGGTGAACTAAGCCTTAGGCCAGCAACAATGGAGAGGACCTGACCCTTAGAAACTTACAAGTAAGCTGGAATCTTCAAAAGTTCAAATCTTTATAAGTAAAAAGATTTATTAAAATGAATAACCAAGTGTTTTAATTGACATCAGATGATCAAAACAACAAACCCTGAGAACATAGAAAAAATATAAATAAAGATATGAGCAGAACTGAATACAACAGAAAACGTATAAAATTGAGGTGATTTAGTAAGTCCAAAGAATATTCTTTGAAAAGATTTAAAAGACACACTTTGATTAAGGAAAACATAAACATATGTAAAGAATATACAGAAAGAATCAGGACAATGTTATAGCAGAGAATATATGAAATGCCAGTAAATTTGAACATTTCTGTAAAGGGGACCATTTCCTAGCTCCTAAAATTGACCAAAACTGACACAAGAGGAAATCATTGAAGGTCATCATGTCTGCCCTTGGCATTCTTGGAACGCCCTGGCCTCAGAATGCAGCATCGGTAGTCCATGGTAACCTGCGGAGAGGGGGCGGGGCTGAAGGAGGTTGGAACACTGCCCTCACTGAGGGAGTGGGTGTGGCCATCTCTGCTGTGACTGAACAAAGGGCAGGGGAGCAGGGGGCCCAGGGCAGGGCCCTCAGAGCCCGGCAGGACCAGGGGAGTGTCACAAGCATTTGGCCCAGGCCAAAGCGCGCTTTCTTTGTCTGCACAGCTTCCCAAACACTCACATTTCCACTCAGGCCGCCCTCTTTGTTGAAGTGTGTGTGGAACGTGTCCTCGCAGTACACCTCGCTGCACAGCTAACCATAGGACTGGGCATCGTACCTTCCTGCCAGGTGACGGAAGTTCGCAGGCAGATGGGTCACTGGGACCAACGCGGAGAGGCTCCTGCCCTGACCACAGGTCGACCACTGCCGCTGCCCCAGATCGGGGGTTGCAAAGCAGCCCTGTCTGAATCCCCTGCCTCTAGAGGGAGTATTGGACCAACACTTCTAAAAAATGGGGTCCTTGCGGGCAACTCATCGGAGGGACACAAAAAAATCTTTGCCGACTTTCTCCTGAAGCTTACGAGCGTTCACACTTAAGCCTTTTACAATGTCAGCTGTTTAGCTAAACATGAGCTCATGATCTAAATTTACACAATAATGAAGAAATCAGCTACAAGGGGAGACAATCAGCAAAAACAATCAATATGAGAATTAGTTTCCCAAGGCCACCCATCAGATGTTGGAATAATCAGGTGCAAGGCAGAATATATACATAAAACTGGAACTGGAACAAGGAACAAGGATGTTTTCAAAGACTGGTAGGATCTCTAAAACATTTGTAAAGTACATGTCATTGATAAAGCTAAATACTCAAAGGTTGTGTAATACAACAGATTAATCATTGAGAAGAGTGAAATTATGCTGTTTTGAAAACTATGGCAGGTCAGATTTTCTGCCTAATGATATAAGAAGATTTCTCTCAAAAATACACATTATTTCAAAGACTTATTGGCTGTGAAATAAGTGAAGGGTATTTCAAATGGCTTGTCTGCAAAGAAAGGTGAGATGTAGGGAATCACAGAAAGTCGAGGGGAAAATATGTCAATATATACATTGCTATATGGTGAACTAAGCCTTAGGCCAGCAACAATGGAGAGGACCTGACCCTTAGAAACTTACAAGTAAGCTGGAATCTTCAAAAGTTCAAATCTTTATAAGTAAAAAGATTTATTAAAATGAATAACCAAGTGTTTTAATTGACATCAGATGATCAAAACAACAAACCCTGAGAACATAGAAAAAATATAAATAAAGATATGAGCAGAACTGAATACAACAGAAAACGTATAAAATTGAGGTGATTTAGTAAGTCCAAAGAATATTCTTTGAAAAGATTTAAAAGACACACTTTGATTAAGGAAAACATAAACATATGTAAAGAATATACAGAAAGAATCAGGACAATGTTATAGCAGAGAATATATGAAATGCCAGTAAATTTGAACATTTCTGTAAAGGGGACCATTTCCTAGCTCCTAAAGTTGACCAAAACTGACACAAGAGGAAATCATTGAAGGTCATCATGTCTGCCCTTGGCATTCTTGGAACGCCCTGGCCTCAGAATGCAGCATCGGTAGTCCATGGTAACCTGTGGAGAGGGGGCGGGGCTGAAGGAGGTTGGAACACTGCCCTCACTGAGGGAGTGGGTGTGGCCATCTCTGCTGTGACTGAACAAAGGGCAGGGGAGCAGGGGGCCCAGGGCAGGGCCCTCAGAGCCCGGCAGGAGCAGGGGAGTGTCACAAGCATTTGGCCCAGGCCAAAGCGCGCTTTCTTTGTCTGCACAGCTTCCCAAACACTCACATTTCCACTCAGGCCGCCCTCTTTGTTGAAGTGTGTGTGGAACGTGTCCTCGCAGTACACCTCGCTGCACAGCTAACCATAGGACTGGGCATCGTCCCTTCCTGCCAGGTGACGGAAGTTCGCAGGCAGATGGGTCACTGGGACCAACGCGGAGAGGCTCCTGCCCTGACCACAGGTCGACCACTGCCGCTGCCCCAGATCGGGGGTTGCAAAGCAGCCCTGTCTGAATCCCCTGCCTCTAGAGGGAGTATTGGACCAACACTTCTAAAAAATGGGGTCCTTGCGGGCAACTCATCGGAGGGACACAAAAAAATCTTTGCCGACTTTCTCCTGAAGCTTACGAGCGTTCACACTTAAGCCTTTTACAATGTCAGCTGTTTAGCTAAACATGAGCTCATGATCTAAATTTACACAATAATGAAGAAATCAGCTACAAGGGGAGACAATCAGCAAAAACAATCAATATGAGAATTAGTTTCCCAAGGCCACCTATCAGATGTTGGAATAATCAGGTGCAAGGCAGAATATATACATAAAACTGGAACTGGAACAAGGAACAAGGATGTTTTCAAAGACTGGTAGGATCTCTAAAACATTTGTAAAGTACATGTCATTGATAAAGCTAAATACTCAAAGGTTGTGTAATACAACAGATTAATCATTGAGAAGAGTGAAATTATGCTGTTTTGAAAACTATGGCAGGTCAGATTTTCTGCCTAATGATATAAGAAGATTTCTCTCAAAAATACACATTATTTCAAAGACTTATTGGCTGTGAAATAAGTGAAGGGTATTTCAAATGGCTTGTCTGCAAAGAAAGGTGAGATGTAGGGAATCACAGAAAGTCGAGGGGAAAATATGTCAATATATACATTGCTATATGGTGAACTAAGCCTTAAGCCAGCAACAATGGAGAGGACCTGACCCTTAGAAACTTACAAGTAAGCTGGAATCTTCAAAAGTTCAAATCTTTATAAGTAAAAAGATTTATTAAAATGAATAACCAAGTGTTTTAATTGACATCAGATGATCAAAACAACAAACCCTGAGAACATAGAAAAAATATAAATAAAGATATGAGCAGAACTTAATACAACAGAAAATGTATAAAATTGAGGCGATTTAGTAAGTCCAAAGAATATTCTTTGAAAAGATTTAAAAGACACACTTTGATTAAGGAAAACATAAACATATGTAAAGAATATACAGAAAGAATCAGGACAATGTTATAGCAGAGAATATATGAAATGCCAGTAAATTTGAACATTTCTGTAAAGGGGACCATTTCCTAGCTCCTAAAGTTGACCAAAACTGACACAAGAGGAAATCATTGAAGGTCATCATGTCTGCCCTTGGCATTCTTGGAACGCCCTGGCCTCAGAATGCAGCATCGGTAGTCCATGGTAACCTGCGGAGAGGGGGTGGGGCTGAAGGAGGTTGGAACACTGCCCTCACTGAGGGAGTGGGTGTGGCCATCTCTGCTGTGACTGAACAAAGGGCAGGGGAGCAGGGGGCCCAGGGCAGGGCCCTCAGAGCCCGGCAGGACCAGGGGAGTGTCACAAGCATTTGGCCCAGGCCAAAGCGCGCTTTCTTTGTCTGCACAGCTTCCCAAACACTCACATTTCCACTCAGGCCGCCCTCTTGGTTGAAGTGTGTGTGGAACGTGTCCTCACAGTACACCTCGCTGCACAGCTAACCATAGGACTGGGCATCGTACCTTCCTGCCAGGTGACCGAAGTTCGCAGGCAGATGGGTCACTGGGACCAACGCGGAGAGGCTCCTGCCCTGACCACAGGTCGACCACTGCCGCTGCCCCAGATCGGGGGTTGCAAAGCAGCCCTGTCTGAATCCCCTGCCTCTAGAGGGAGTATTGGACCAACACTTCTAAAAAATGGGGTCCTTGCGGGCAACTCATCGGAGGGACACAAAAAAATCTTTGCCGACTTTCTCCTGAAGCTTACGAGCGTTCACACTTAAGCCTTTTACAATGTCAGCTGTTTAGCTAAACATGAGCTCATGATCTAAATTTACACAATAATGAAGAAATCAGCTACAAGGGGAGACAATCAGCAAAAACAATCAATATGAGAATTAGTTTCCCAAGGCCACCCATCAGATGTTGGAATAATCAGGTGCAAGGCAGAATATATACATAAAACTGGAACTGGAACAAAGAACAAGGATGTTTTCAAAGACTGGTAGGATCTCTAAAACATTTGTAAAGTACATGTCATTGATAAAGCTAAATACTCAAAGGTTGTGTAATACAACAGATTAATCATTGAGAAGAGTGAAATTATGCTGTTTTGAAAACTATGGCAGGTCAGATTTTCTGCCTAATGATATAAGAAGATTTCTCTCAAAAATACACATTATTTCAAAGACTTATTGGCTGTGAAATAAGTGAAGGGTATTTCAAATGGCTTGTCTGCAAAGAAAGGTGAGATGTAGGGAATCACAGAAAGTCGAGGGGAAAATATGTCAATATATACATTGCTATATGGTGAACTAAGCCTTAGGCCAGCAACAATGGACAGGACCTGACCCTTAGAAACTTACAAGTAAGCTGGAATCTTCAAAAGTTCAAATCTTTATAAGTAAAAAGATTTATTAAAATGAATAACCAAGTGTTTTAATTGACATCAGATGATCAAAACAACAAACCCTGAGAACATAGAAAAAATATAAATAAAGATATGAGCAGAACTTAATACAACAGAAAACGTATAAAATTGAGGTGATTTAGTAAGTCCAAAGAATATTCTTTGAAAAGATTTAAAAGACACACTTTGATTAAGGAAAACAAAAACATAAGTAAAGAATACACAGAAAGAATCAGGACAATGTTATAGCAGAGAATATATGAAATGCGAGTAAATTTGAACATTTCTGTAAAGGGGACCATTTCCTAGCTCCTAAAGTTGACCAAAACTGACACAAGAGGAAATCATTGAAGGTCATCATGTCTGCCCTTGGCATTCTCGGAACGCCCTGGCCTCAGAATGCAGCATGGGTAGTCCATGGTAACCTGCGGAGAGGGGGCGGGGCTGAAGGAGGTTGGAACACTGCCCTCACTGAGGGAGTGGGTGTGGCCATCTCTGCTGTGACTGAACAAAGGGCAGGGGAGCAGGGGGCACAGGGCAGGGCCCTCAGAGGCCGGCAGGCCCAGGGGTGTGTCACAAGCATTTGGCCCAGGCCAAAGGGCGCCTTCTTTGTCCGCACAGCTTCCCAAACACTCACCTTTCCACTCAGGCCGCCCTCTTTGTTGAAGTGTGTGTGGAACGTGTCCTCGCAGTACACCTCGCTGCACAGCTAACCATAGGACTGGGCATCGTACCTTCCTGCCAGGTGACTGAAGTACGCAGGCAGATGGGTCCCTGGGACCAACGCGGAGAGGCTCCTGCCCTGACCGCATGTCGACCACAGCCGATGCCCCCGATCGGGGGCCGCAAAGCAGCCCTGTCTGAATCCCCTGCCTCTAGAGGGAGTATTGGACCAACACTTCTAAAAAATGGGGTCCTTGCGGGCAACTCATCGGAGGGACACAAATAAATCGTTGCCGACTTTCTCCTGGAGCTTATGAGCGTTCACACTTAAGCCTGATACAATGTCAGCTGTTTAGCTAAACATGAGCTCATGATCTAAATTTACACAATAATGAAGAAATCAGCTACAAGTGGAGACAATCAGCAAAAACAATCAATATGAGAATTAGTTTCCCAAGGCCATCCATCAGATGTTGGAATAATCAGGTGCAAGGCAGAAAATATACATAAAACTGGAACTGAAACAAGGAACAAGGATGTTTACTAAGACTGGTAGGATCTCTAAAACATTTGTAAAGTACATGTCATTGATAAAGCTAAATACTCAAAGGTTGTGTAATACAACAGATTAATCATTGAGAAGAGTGAAATTATGCTGTTTTGAAAACTATGGCAGGTCAGATTTTCTGCCTAATGATATAAGAAGATTTCTCTCAAAAATACACATTATTTCAAAGACTTATTGGCTGTGAAATAAGTGAAGGGTATTTCAAATGGCTTGTCTGCAAAGAAAGGTGAGATGTAGGGAATCACAGAAAGTCGAGGGGAAAATATGTCAATATATACATTGCTATATGGTGAATTAAGCCTTAGGCCAGCAACAATGGAGAGGACCTGACCCTTAGAAACTTACAAGTAAGCTGGAATCTTCAAAAGTTCAAATCTTTATAAGTAAAAAGATTTATTAAAATGAATAACCAAGTGTTTTAATTGACATCAGATGATCAAAACAACAAACCCTGAGAACATAGAAAAAAATATAAATAAAGATATGAGCAGAACTTAATACAACAGAAAACGTATAAAATTGAGGTGATTTAGTAAGTCCAAAGAATATTCTTTGAAAAGATTTAAAAGACACACTTTGATTAAGGAAAACATAAACATATGTAAAGAATATACAGAAAGAATCAGGACAATGTTATAGCAGAGAATATATGAAATGCCAGTAAATTTGAACATTTCTGTAAAGGGGACCATTTCCTAGCTCCTAAAGTTGACCAAAACTGACACAAGAGGAAATCATTGAAGGTCATCATGTCTGCCCTTGGCATTCTTGGAACGCCCTGGCCTCAGAATGCAGCATCGGTAGTCCATGGTAACCTGCGGAGAGGGGGTGGGGCTGAAGGAGGTTGGAACACTGCCCTCACTGAGGGAGTGGGTGTGGCCATCTCTGCTGTGACTGAACAAAGGGCAGGGGAGCAGGGGGCCCAGGGCAGGGCCCTCAGAGCCCGGCAGGACCAGGGGAGTGTCACAAGCATTTGGCCCAGGCCAAAGGGCGCCTTCTTTGTCTGCACAGCTTCCCAAACACTCACATTTCCACTCAGGCCGCCCTCTTTGTTGAAGTGTGTGTGGAACGTGTCCTCGCAGTACACCTCGCTGCACAGCTAACCATAGGACTGGGCATCGTACCTTCCTGCCAGGTAACCGAAGTTCGCAGGCAGATGGGTCCCTGGGACCAACGCGGAGAGGCTCCTGCCCTGACCACAGGTCGACCACAGCCGCTGCCCCAGATCGGGGGTTGCAAAGCAGCCCTGTCTGAATCCCCTGCCTCTAGAGGGAGTATTGGACCAACACTTCTAAAAAATGGGGGCCTTGCGGGCAACTCATCGGAGGGACACAAAAAAATCTTTGCCGACTTTCTCCTGAAGCTTACGAGCGTTCACACTTAAGCCTTTTACAATGTCAGCTGTTTAGCTAAACATGAGCTCATGATCTAAATTTACACAATAATGAAGAAATCAGCTACAAGGGGAGACAATCAGCAAAAACAATCAATATGAGAATTAGTTTCCCAAGGCCACCCATCAGATGTTGGAATAATCAGGTGCAAGGCAGAATATATACATAAAACTGGAACTGGAACAAGGAACAAGGATGTTTTCAAAGACTGGTAGGATCTCTAAAACATTTGTAAAGTACATGTCATTGATAAAGCTAAATACTCAAAGGTTGTGTAATACAACAGATTAATCATTGAGAAGAGTGAAATTATGCTGTTTTGAAAACTATGGCAGGTCAGATTTTCTGCCTAATGATATAAGAAGATTTCTCTCAAAAATACACATTATTTCAAAGACTTATTGGCTGTGAAATAAGTGAAGGGTATTTCAAATGGCTTGTCTGCAAAGAAAGGTGAGATGTAGGGAATCACAGAAAGTCGAGGGGAAAATATGTCAATATATACATTGCTATATGGTGAACTAAGCCTTAGGCCAGCAACAATGGAGAGGACCTGACCCTTAGAAACTTACAAGTAAGCTGGAATCTTCAAAAGTTCAAATCTTTATAAGTAAAAAGATTTATTAAAATGAATAACCAAGTGTTTTAATTGACATCAGATGATCCAAACAACAAACCCTGAGAACATAGAAAAAATATAAATAAAGATATGAGCAGAACTTAATACAACAGAAAACGTATAAAATTGAGGTGATTTAGTAAGTCCAAAGAATATTCTTTGAAAAGATTTAAAAGACACACTTTGATTAAGGAAAACATAAACATATGTAAAGAATATACAGAAAGAATCAGGACAATGTTATAGCAGAGAATATATGAAATGCCAGTAAATTTGAACATTTCTGTAAAGGGGACCATTTCCTAGCTCCTAAAGTTGACCAAAACTGACACAAGAGGAAATCATTGAAGGTCATCATGTCTGCCCTTGGCATTCTTGGAACGCCCTGGCCTCAGAATGCAGCATCGGTAGTCCATGGTAACCTGCGGAGAGGGGGCGGGGCTGAAGGAGGTTGGAACACTGCCCTCACTGAGGGAGTGGGTGTGGCCATCTCTGCTGTGACTGAACAAAGGGCAGGGGAGCAGGGGGCCCAGGGAAGGGCCCTCAGAGCCCGGCAGGACCAGGGGAGTGTCACAAGCATTTGGCCCAGGCCAAAGCGCGCTTTCTTTGTCTGCACAGCTTCCCAAACACTCACATTTCCACTCAGGCCGCCCTCTTTGTTGAAGTGTGTGTGGAACGTGTCCTCGCAGTACACCTCGCTGCACAGCTAACCATAGGACTGGGCATCGTACCTTCCTGCCAGGTGACGGAAGTTCGCAGGCAGATGGGTCACTGGGACCAACGCGGAGAGGCTCCTGCCCTGACCACAGGTCGACCACTGCCGCTGCCCCAGATCGGGGGTTGCAAAGCAGCCCTGTCTGAATCCCCTGCCTCTAGAGGGAGTATTGGACCAACACTTCTAAAAAATGGGGTCCTTGCGGGCAACTCATCGGAGGGACACAAAAAAATCTTTGCCGACTTTCTCCTGAAGCTTACGAGCGTTCACACTTAAGCCTTTTACAATGTCAGCTGTTTAGCTAAACATGAGCTCATGATCTAAATTTACACAATAATGAAGAAATCAGCTACAAGGGGAGACAATCAGCAAAAACAATCAATATGAGAATTAGTTTCCCAAGGCCACCCATCAGATGTTGGAATAATCAGGTGCAAGGCAGAATATATACATAAAACTGGAACTGGAACAAGGAACAAGGATGTTTTCAAAGACTGGTAGGATCTCTAAAACATTTGTAAAGTACATGTCATTGATAAAGCTAAATACTCAAAGGTTGTGTAATACAACAGATTAATCATTGAGAAGAGTGAAATTATGCTGTTTTGAAAACTATGGCAGGTCAGATTTTCTGCCTAATGATATAAGAAGATTTCTCTCAAAAATACACATTATTTCAAAGACTTATTGGCTGTGAAATAAGTGAAGGGTATTTCAAATGGCTTGTCTGCAAAGAAAGGTGAGATGTAGGGAATCACAGAAAGTCGAGGGGAAAATATGTCAATATATACATTGCTATATGGTGAACTAAGCCTTAGGCCAGCAACAATGGAGAGGACCTGACCCTTAGAAACTTACAAGTAAGCTGGAATCTTCAAAAGTTCAAATCTTTATAAGTAAAAAGATTTATTAAAATGAATAACCAAGTGTTTTAATTGACATCAGATGATCAAAACAACAAACCCTGAGAACATAGAAAAAATATAAATAAAGATATGAGCAGAACTGAATACAACAGAAAACGTATAAAATTGAGGTGATTTAGTAAGTCCAAAGAATATTCTTTGAAAAGATTTAAAAGACACACTTTGATTAAGGAAAACATAAACATATGTAAAGAATATACAGAAAGAATCAGGACAATGTTATAGCAGAGAATATATGAAATGCCAGTAAATTTGAACATTTCTGTAAAGGGGACCATTTCCTAGCTCCTAAAGTTGACCAAAACTGACACAAGAGGAAATCATTGAAGGTCATCATGTCTGCCCTTGGCATTCTTGGAACGCCCTGGCCTCAGAATGCAGCATCGGTAGTCCATGGTAACCTGCGGAGAGGGGGCGGGGCTGAAGGAGGTTGGAACACTGCCCTCACTGAGGGAGTGGGTGTGGCCATCTCTGCTGTGACTGAACAAAGGGCAGGGGAGCAGGGGGCCCAGGGCAGGGCCCTCAGAGCCCGGCAGGAGCAGGGGAGTGTCACAAGCATTTGGCCCAGGCCAAAGCGCGCTTTCTTTGTCTGCACAGCTTCCCAAACACTCACATTTCCACTCAGGCCGCCCTCTTTGTTGAAGTGTGTGTGGAACGTGTCCTCGCAGTACACCTCGCTGCACAGCTAACCATAGGACTGGGCATCGTCCCTTCCTGCCAGGTGATGGAAGTTCGCAGGCAGATGGGTCACTGGGACCAACGCGGAGAGGCTCCTGCCCTGACCACAGGTCGACCACTGCCGCTGCCCCAGATCGGGGGTTGCAAAGCAGCCCTGTCTGAATCCCCTGCCTCTAGAGGGAGTATTGGACCAACACTTCTAAAAAATGGGGTCCTTGCGGGCAACTCATCGGAGGGACACAAAAAAATCTTTGCCGACTTTCTCCTGAAGCTTACGAGCGTTCACACTTAAGCCTTTTACAATGTCAGCTGTTTAGCTAAACATGAGCTCATGATCTAAATTTACACAATAATGAAGAAATCAGCTACAAGGGGAGACAATCAGCAAAAACAATCAATATGAGAATTAGTTTCCCAAGGCCACCCATCAGATGTTGGAATAATCAGGTGCAAGGCAGAATATATACATAAAACTGGAACTGGAACAAGGAACAAGGATGTTTTCAAAGACTGGTAGGATCTCTAAAACATTTGTAAAGTACATGTCATTGATAAAGCTAAATACTCAAAGGTTGTGTAATACAACAGATTAATCATTGAGAAGAGTGAAATTATGCTGTTTTGAAAACTATGGCAGGTCAGATTTTCTGCCTAATGATATAAGAAGATTTCTCTCAAAAATACACATTATTTCAAAGACTTATTGGCTGTGAAATAAGTGAAGGGTATTTCAAATGGCTTGTCTGCAAAGAAAGGTGAGATGTAGGGAATCACAGAAAGTCGAGGGGAAAATATGTCAATATATACATTGCTATATGGTGAACTAAGCCTTAGGCCAGCAACAATGGAGAGGACCTGACCCTTAGAAACTTACAAGTAAGCTGGAATCTTCAAAAGTTCAAATCTTTATAAGTAAAAAGATTTATTAAAATGAATAACCAAGTGTTTTAATTGACATCAGATGATCAAAACAACAAACCCTGAGAACATAGAAAAAATATAAATAAAGATATGAGCAGAACTGAATACAACAGAAAACGTATAAAATTGAGGTGATTTAGTAAGTCCAAAGAATATTCTTTGAAAAGATTTAAAAGACACACTTTGATTAAGGAAAACAAAAACATAAGTAAAGAATATACAGAAAGAATCAGGACAATGTTATAGCAGAGAATATATGAAATGCCAGTAAATTTGAACATTTCTGTAAAGGGGACCATTTCCTAGCTCCTAAAGTTGACCAAAACTGACACAAGAGGAAATCATTGAAGGTCATCATGTCTGCCCTTGGCATTCTTGGAACGCCCTGGCCTCAGAATGCAGCATCGGTAGTCCATGGTAACCTGCGGAGAGGGGGTGGGGCTGAAGGAGGTTGGAACACTGCCCTCACTGAGGGAGTGGGTGTGGCCATCTCTGCTGTGACTGAACAAAGGGCAGGGGAGCAGGGGGCCCAGGGCAGGGCCCTCAGAGCCCGGCAGGACCAGGGGAGTGTCACAAGCATTTGGCCCAGGCCAAAGCGCGCTTTCTTTGTCTGCACAGCTTCCCAAACACTCACATTTCCACTCAGGCCGCCCTCTTTGTTGAAGTGTGTGTGGAACGTGTCCTCGCAGTACACCTCGCTGCACAGCTAACCATAGGACTGGGCATCGTACCTTCCTGCCAGGTGACGGAAGTTCGCAGGCAGATGGGTCACTGGGACCAACGCGGAGAGGCTCCTGCCCTGACCACAGGTCGACCACTGCCGCTGCCCCAGATCGGGGGTTGCAAAGCAGCCCTGTCTGAATCCCCTGCCTCTAGAGGGAGTATTGGACCAACACTTCTAAAAAATGGGGTCCTTGCGGGCAACTCATCGGAGGGACACAAAAAAATCTTTGCCGACTTTCTCCTGAAGCTTACGAGCGTTCACACTTAAGCCTTTTACAATGTCAGCTGTTTAGCTAAACATGAGCTCATGATCTAAATTTACACAATAATGAAGAAATCAGCTACAAGGGGAGACAATCAGCAAAAACAATCAATATGAGAATTAGTTTCCCAAGGCCACCGATCAGATGTTGGAATAATCAGGTGCAAGGCAGAATATATACATAAAACTGGAACTGGAACAAGGAACAAGGATGTTTTCAAAGACTGGTAGGATCTCTAAAACATTTGTAAAGTACATGTCATTGATAAAGCTAAATACTCAAAGGTTGTGTAATACAACAGATTAATCATTGAGAAGAGTGAAATTATGCTGTTTTGAAAACTATGGCAGGTCAGATTTTCTGCCTAATGATATAAGAAGATTTCTCTCAAAAATACACATTATTTCAAAGACTTATTGGCTGTGAAATAAGTGAAGGGTATTTCAAATGGCTTGTCTGCAAAGAAAGGTGAGATGTAGGGAATAACAGAAAGTTGAGGGGAAAATATGTCAATATATACATTGCTATATGGTGAACTAAGCCTTAGGCCAGCAACAATGGAGAGGACCTGACCCTTAGAAACTTACAAGTAAGCTGGAATCTTCAAAAGTTCAAATCTTTATAAGTAAAAAGATTTATTAAAATGAATAACCAAGTGTTTTAATTGACATCAGATGATCAAAACAACAAACCCTGAGAACATAGAAAAAATATAAATAAAGATATGAGCAGAACTTAATACAACAGAAAACGTATAAAATTGAGGTGATTTAGTAAGTCCAAAGAATATTCTTTGAAAAGATTTAAAAGACACACTTTGATTAAGGAAAACATAAACATATGTAAAGAATATACAGAAAGAATCAGGACAATGTTATAGCAGAGAATATATGAAATGCCAGTAAATTTGAACATTTCTGTAAAGGGGACCATTTCCTAGCTCCTAAAGTTGACCAAAACTGACACAAGAGGAAATCATTGAAGGTCATCATGTCTGCCCTTGGCATTCTTGGAACGCCCTGGCCTCAGAATGCAGCATCGGTAGTCCATGGTAACCTGCGGAGAGGGGGTGGGGCTGAAGGAGGTTGGAACACTGCCCTCACTGAGGGAGTGGGTGTGGCCATCTCTGCTGTGACTGAACAAAGGGCAGGGGAGCAGGGGGCCCAGGGCAGGGCCCTCAGAGCCCGGCAGGACCAGGGGAGTGTCACAAGCATTTGGCCCAAGCCAAAGCGCGCTTTCTTTGTCTGCACAGCTTCCCAAACACTCACATTTCCACTCAGGCCGCCCTCTTGGTTGAAGTGTGTGTGGAACGTGTCCTCGCAGTACACCTCGCTGCACAGCTAACCATAGGACTGGGCATCGTACCTTCCTGCCAGGTGACCGAAGTTCGCAGGCAGATGGGTCACTGGGACCAACGCGGAGAGGCTCCTGCCCTGACCACAGGTCGACCACTGCCGCTGCCCCAGATTGGGGGTTGCAAAGCAGCCCTGTCTGAATCCCCTGCCTCTAGAGGGAGTATTGGACCAACACTTCTAAAAAATGGGGTCCTTGCGGGCAACTCATCGGAGGGACACAAAAAAATCTTTGCCGACTTTCTCCTGAAGCTTACGAGCGTTCACACTTAAGCCTTTTACAATGTCAGCTGTTTAGCTAAACATGAGCTCATGATCTAAATTTACACAATAATGAAGAAATCAGCTACAAGGGGAGACAATCAGCAAAAACAATCAATATGAGAATTAGTTTCCCAAGGCCACCGATCAGATGTTGGAATAATCAGGTGCAAGGCAGAATATATACATAAAACTGGAACTGGAACAAGGAACAAGGATGTTTTCAAAGACTGGTAGGATCTCTAAAACATTTGTAAAGTACATGTCATTGATAAAGCTAAATACTCAAAGGTTGTGTAATACAACAGATTAATCATTGAGAAGAGTGAAATTATGCTGTTTTGAAAACTATGGCAGGTCAGATTTTCTGCCTAATGATATAAGAAGATTTCTCTCAAAAATACACATTATTTCAAAGACTTATTGGCTGTGAAATAAGTGAAGGGTATTTCAAATGGCTTGTCTGCAAAGAAAGGTGAGATGTAGGGAATCACAGAAAGTCGAGGGGAAAATATGTCAATATATACATTGCTATATGGTGAACTAAGCCTTAGGCCAGCAACAATGGACAGGACCTGACCCTTAGAAACTTACAAGTAAGCTGGAATCTTCAAAAGTTCAAATCTTTATAAGTAAAAAGATTTATTAAAATGAATAACCAAGTGTTTTAATTGACATCAGATGATCAAAACAACAAACCCTGAGAACATAGAAAAAATATAAATAAAGATATGAGCAGAACTGAATACAACAGAAAACGTATAAAATTGAGGTGATTTAGTAAGTCCAAAGAATATTCTTTGAAAAGATTTAAAAGACACACTTTGATTAAGGAAAACATAAACATATGTAAAGAATATACAGAAAGAATCAGGACAATGTTATAGCAGAGAATATATGAAATGCCAGTAAATTTGAACATTTCTGTAAAGGGGACCATTTCCTAGCTCCTAAAGTTGACCAAAACTGACACAAGAGGAAATCATTGAAGGTCATCATGTCTGCCCTTGGCATTCTTGGAACGCCCTGGCCTCAGAATGCAGCATCGGTAGTCCATGGTAACCTGCGGAGAGGGGGTGGGGCTGAAGGAGGTTGGAACACTGCCCTCACTGAGGGAGTGGGTGTGGCCATCTCTGCTGTGACTGAACAAAGGGCAGGGGAGCAGGGGGCCCAGGGCAGGGCCCTCAGAGCCCGGCAGGACCAGGGGAGTGTCACAAGAATTTGGCCCAGGCCAAAGGGCGCCTTCTTTGTCTGCACAGCTTCCCAAACACTCACATTTCCACTCAGGCCGCCCTCTTTGTTGAAGTGTGTGTGGAACGTGTCCTCGCAGTACACCTCGCTGCACAGCTAACCATAGGACTGGGCATCGTACCTTCCTGCCAGGTGACGGAAGTTCGCAGGCAGATGGGTCCCTGGGACCAACGCGGAGAGGCTCCTGCCCTGACCACAGGTCGACCACAGCCGCTGCCCCAGATCGGGGGTTGCAAAGCAGCCCTGTCTGAATCCCCTGCCTCTAGAGGGAGTATTGGACCAACACTTCTAAAAAATGGGGTCCTTGCGGGCAACTCATCGGAGGGACACAAAAAAATCTTTGCCGACTTTCTCCTGAAGCTTACGAGCGTTCACACTTAAGCCTTTTACAATGTCAGCTGTTTAGCTAAACATGAGCTCATGATCTAAATTTACACAATAATGAAGAAATCAGCTACAAGGGGAGACAATCAGCAAAAACAATCAATATGAGAATTAGTTTCCCAAGGCCAACCATCAGATGTTGGAATAATCAGGTGCAAGGCAGAATATATACATAAAACTGGAACTGGAACAAGGAACAAGGATGTTTTCAAAGACTGGTAGGATCTCTAAAACATTTGTAAAGTACATGTCATTGATAAAGCTAAATACTCAAAGGTTGTGTAATACAACAGATTAATCATTGAGAAGAGTGAAATTATGCTGTTTTGAAAACTATGGCAGGTCAGATTTTCTGCCTAATGATATAAGAAGATTTCTCTCAAAAATACACATTATTTCAAAGACTTATTGGCTGTGAAATAAGTGAAGGGTATTTCAAATGGCTTGTCTGCAAAGAAAGGTGAGATGTAGGGAATCACAGAAAGTCGAGGGGAAAATATGTCAATATATACATTGCTATATGGTGAACTAAGCCTTAGGCCAGCAACAATGGAGAGGACCTGACCCTTAGAAACTTACAAGTAAGCTGGAATCTTCAAAAGTTCAAATCTTTATAAGTAAAAAGATTTATTAAAATGAATAACCAAGTGTTTTAATTGACATCAGATGATCAAAACAACAAACCCTGAGAACATAGAAAAAAATATAAATAAAGATATGAGCAGAACTTAATACAACAGAAAACGTATAAAATTGAGGTGATTTAGTAAGTCCAAAGAATATTCTTTGAAAAGATTTAAAAGACACACTTTGATTAAGGAAAACATAAACATATGTAAAGAATATACAGAAAGAATCAGGACAATGTTATAGCAGAGAATATATGAAATGCCAGTAAATTTGAACATTTCTGTAAAGGGGACCATTTCCTAGCTCCTAAAGTTGACCAAAACTGACACAAGAGGAAATCATTGAAGGTCATCATGTCTGCCCTTGGCATTCTCGGAACGCCCTGGCCTCAGAATGCAGCATGGGTAGTCCATGGTAACCTGCGGAGAGGGGGCGGGGCTGAAGGAGGTTGGAACACTGCCCTCACTGAGGGAGTGGGTGTGGCCATCTCTGCTGTGACTGAACAAAGGGCAGGGGAGCAGGGGGCCCAGGGCAGGGCCCTCAGAGCCCGGCAGGACCAGGGGAGTGTCACAAGCATTTGGCCCAGGCCAAAGCGCGCTTTCTTTGTCTGCACAGCTTCCCAAACACTCACATTTCCACTCAGGCCGCCCTCTTGGTTGAAGTGTGTGTGGAACGTGTCCTCGCAGTACACCTCGCTGCACAGGTAACCATAGGACTGGGCATCGTACCTTCCTGCCAGGTGACCGAAGTTCGCAGGCAGATGGGTCACTGGGACCAACGCGGAGAGGCTCCTGCCCTGACCACAGGTCGACCACTGCCGCTGCCCCAGATCGGGGGTTGCAAAGCAGCCCTGTCTGAATCCCCTGCCTCTAGAGGGAGTATTGGACCAACACTTCTAAAAAATGGGGTCCTTGCGGGCAACTCATCGGAGGGACACAAAAAAATCTTTGCCGACTTTCTCCTGAAGCTTACGAGCGTTCACACTTAAGCCTTTTACAATGTCAGCTGTTTAGCTAAACATGAGCTCATGATCTAAATTTACACAATAATGAAGAAATCAGCTACAAGGGGAGACAATCAGCAAAAACAATCAATATGAGAATTAGTTTCCCAAGGCCACCCATCAGATGTTGGAATAATCAGGTGCAAGGCAGAATATATACATAAAACTGGAACTGGAACAAGGAACAAGGATGTTTTCAAAGACTGGTAGGATCTCTAAAACATTTGTAAAGTACATGTCATTGATAAAGCTAAATACTCAAAGGTTGTGTAATACAACAGATTAATCATTGAGAAGAGTGAAATTATGCTGTTTTGAAAACTATGGCAGGTCAGATTTTCTGCCTAATGATATAAGAAGATTTCTCTCAAAAATACACATTATTTCAAAGACTTATTGGCTGTGAAATAAGTGAAGGGTATTTCAAATGGCTTGTCTGCAAAGAAAGGTGAGATGTAGGGAATCACAGAAAGTCGAGGGGAAAATATGTCAATATATACATTGCTATATGGTGAACTAAGCCTTAGGCCAGCAACAATGGAGAGGACCTGACCCTTAGAAACTTACAAGTAAGCTGGAATCTTCAAAAGTTCAAATCTTTATAAGTAAAAAGATTTATTAAAATGAATAACCAAGTGTTTTAATTGACATCAGATGATCAAAACAACAAACCCTGAGAACATAGAAAAAAATATAAATAAAGATATGAGCAGAACTTAATACAACAGAAAACGTATAAAATTGAGGTGATTTAGTAAGTCCAAAGAATATTCTTTGAAAAGATTTAAAAGACACACTTTGATTAAGGAAAACATAAACATATGTAAAGAATATACAGAAAGAATCAGGACAATGTTATAGCAGAGAATATATGAAATGCCAGTAAATTTGAACATTTCTGTAAAGGGGACCATTTCCTAGCTCCTAAAGTTGACCAAAACTGACACAAGAGGAAATCATTGAAGGTCATCATGTCTGCCCTTGGCATTCTTGGAACGCCCTGGCCTCAGAATGCAGCATCCGTAGTCCATGGTAACCTGCGGAGAGGGGGTGGGGCTGAAGGAGGTTGGAACACTGCCCTCACTGAGGGAGTGGGTGTGGCCATTTCTGCTGTGACTGAACAAAGGGCAGGGGAGCAGGGGGCCCAGGGCAGGGCCCTCAGAGCCCGGCAGGACCAGGGGAGTGTCACAAGCATTTGGCCCAGGCCAAAGGGCGCCTTCTTTGTCTGCACAGCTTCCCAAACACTCACATTTCCACTCAGGCCGCCCTCTTTGTTGAAGTGTGTGTGGAACGTGTCCTCGCAGTACACCTCGCTGCACAGCTAACCATAGGACTGGGCATCGTACCTTCCTGCCAGGTAACCGAAGTTCGCAGGCAGATGGGTCCCTGGGACCAACGCGGAGAGGCTCCTGCCCTGACCACAGGTCGACCACAGCCGCTGCCCCAGATCGGGGGTTGCAAAGCAGCCCTGTCTGAATCCCCTGCCTCTAGAGGGAGTATTGGACCAACACTTCTAAAAAATGGGGTCCTTGCGGGCAACTCATCGGAGGGACACAAAAAAATCTTTGCCGACTTTCTCCTGAAGCTTAAGAGCGTTCACACTTAAGCCTTTTACAATGTCAGCTGTTTAGCTAAACATGAGCTCATGATCTAAATTTACACAATAATGAAGAAATCAGCTACAAGGGGAGACAATCAGCAAAAACAATCAATATGAGAATTAGTTTCCCAAGGCCACCCATCAGATGTTGGAATAATCAGGTGCAAGGCAGAATATATACATAAAACTGGAACTGGAACAAGGAACAAGGATGTTTTCAAAGACTGGTAGGATCTCTAAAACATTTGTAAAGTACATGTCATTGATAAAGCTAAATACTCAAAGGTTGTGTAATACAACAGATTAATCATTGAGAAGAGTGAAATTATGCTGTTTTGAAAACTATGGCAGGTCAGATTTTCTGCCTAATGATATAAGAAGATTTCTCTCAAAAATACACATTATTTCAAAGACTTATTGGCTGTGAAATAAGTGAAGGGTATTTCAAATGGCTTGTCTGCAAAGAAAGGTGAGATGTAGGGAATCACAGAAAGTCGAGGGGAAAATATGTCAATATATACATTGCTATATGGTGAACTAAGCCTTAGGCCAGCAACAATGGAGAGGACCTGACCCTTAGAAACTTACAAGTAAGCTGGAATCTTCAAAAGTTCAAATCTTTATAAGTAAAAAGATTTATTAAAATGAATAACCAAGTGTTTTAATTGACATCAGATGATCCAAACAACAAACCCTGAGAACATAGAAAAAATATAAATAAAGATATGAGCAGAACTTAATACAACAGAAAACGTATAAAATTGAGGTGATTTAGTAAGTCCAAAGAATATTCTTTGAAAAGATTTAAAAGACACACTTTGATTAAGGAAAACATAAACATATGTAAAGAATATACAGAAAGAATCAGGACAATGTTATAGCAGAGAATATATGAAATGCCAGTAAATTTGAACATTTCTGTAAAGGGGACCATTTCCTAGCTCCTAAAGTTGACCAAAACTGACACAAGAGGAAATCATTGAAGGTCATCATGTCTGCCCTTGGCATTCTTGGAACGCCCTGGCCTCAGAATGCAGCATCGGTAGTCCATGGTAACCTGCGGAGAGGGGGTGGGGCTGAAGGAGGTTGGAACACTGCCCTCACTGAGGGAGTGGGTGTGGCCATCTCTGCTGTGACTGAACAAAGGGCAGGGGAGCAGGGGGCCCAGGGCAGGGCCCTCAGAGCCCGGCAGGACCAGGGGAGTGTCACAAGCATTTGGCCCAGGCCAAAGGGCGCCTTCTTTGTCTGCACAGCTTCCCAAACACTCACATTTCCACTCAGGCCGCCCTCTTTGTTGAAGTGTGTGTGGAACGTGTCCTCGCAGTACACCTCGCTGCACAGCTAACCATAGGACTGGGCATCGTACCTTCCTGCCACGTGACCGAAGTTCGCAGGCAGATGGGTCACTGGGACCAACGCGGAGAGGCTCCTGCCCTGACCACAGGTCGACCACAGCCGCTGCCCCAGATCGGGGGTTGCAAAGCAGCCCTGTCTGAATCCCCTGCCTCTAGAGGGAGTATTGGACCAACACTTCTAAAAAATGGGGTCCTTGCGGGCAACTCATCGGAGGGACACAAAAAAATCTTTGCCGACTTTCTCCTGAAGCTTACGAGCGTTCACACTTAAGCCTTTTACAATGTCAGCTGTTTAGCTAAACATGAGCTCATGATCTAAATTTACACAATAATGAAGAAATCAGCTACAAGGGGAGACAATCAGCAAAAACAATCAATATGAGAATTAGTTTCCCAAGGCCACCCATCAGATGTTGGAATAATCAGGTGCAAGGCAGAATATATACATAAAACTGGAACTGGAACAAGGAACAAGGATGTTTTCAAAGACTGGTAGGATCTCTAAAACATTTGTAAAGTACATGTCATTGATAAAGCTAAATACTCAAAGGTTGTGTAATACAACAGATTAATCATTGAGAAGAGTGAAATTATGCTGTTTTGAAAACTATGGCAGGTCAGATTTTCTGCCTAATGATATAAGAAGATTTCTCTCAAAAATACACATTATTTCAAAGACTTATTGGCTGTGAAATAAGTGAAGGGTATTTCAAATGGCTTGTCTGCAAAGAAAGGTGAGATGTAGGGAATCACAGAAAGTCGAGGGGAAAATATGTCAATATATACATTGCTATATGGTGAACTAAGCCTTAGGCCAGCAACAATGGAGAGGACCTGACCCTTAGAAACTTACAAGTAAGCTGGAATCTTCAAAAGTTCAAATCTTTATAAGTAAAAAGATTTATTAAAATGAATAACCAAGTGTTTTAATTGACATCAGATGATCAAAACAACAAACCCTGAGAACATAGAAAAAATATAAATAAAGATATGAGCAGAACTTAATACAACAGAAAACGTATAAAATTGAGGTGATTTAGTAAGTCCAAAGAATATTCTTTGAAAAGATTTAAAAGACACACTTTGATTAAGGAAAACATAAACATATGTAAAGAATATACAGAAAGAATCAGGACAATGTTATAGCAGAGAATATATGAAATGCCAGTAAATTTGAACATTTCTGTAAAGGGGACCATTTCCTAGCTCCTAAAGTTGACCAAAACTGACACAAGAGGAAATCATTGAAGGTCATCATGTCTGCCCTTGGCATTCTTGGAACGCCCTGGCCTCAGAATGCAGCATCGGTAGTCCATGGTAACCTGCGGAGAGGGGGTGGGGCTGAAGGAGGTTGGAACACTGCCCTCACTGAGGGAGTGGGTGTGGCCATCTCTGCTGTGACTGAACAAAGGGCAGGGGAGCAGGGGGCCCAGGGCAGGGCCCTCAGAGCCCGGCAGGACCAGGGGAGTGTCACAAGCATTTGGCCCAGGCCAAAGGGCGCCTTCTTTGTCTGCACAGCTTCCCAAACACTCACATTTCCACTCAGGCCGCCCTCTTTGTTGAAGTGTGTGTGGAACGTGTCCTCGCAGTACACCTCGCTGCACAGCTAACCATAGGACTGGGCATCGTACCTTCCTGCCAGGTGACCGAAGTTCGCAGGCAGATGGGTCACTGGGACCAACGCGGAGAGGCTCCTGCCCTGACCACAGGTCGACCACAGCCGCTGCCCCAGATCGGGGGTTGCAAAGCAGCCCTGTCTGAATCCCCTGCCTCTAGAGGGAGTATTGGACCAACACTTCTAAAAAATGGGGTCCTTGCGGGCAACTCATCGGAGGGACACAAAAAAATCTTTGCCGACTTTCTCCTGAAGCTTACGAGCGTTCACACTTAAGCCTTTTACAATGTCAGCTGTTTAGCTAAACATGAGCGCATGATCTAAATTTACACAATAATGAAGAAATCAGCTACAAGGGGAGACAATCAGCAAAAACAATCAATATGAGATTTAGTTTCCCAAGGCCACCCATCAGATGTTGGAATAATCAGGTGCAAGGCAGAATATATACATAAAACTGGAACTGGAACAAGGAACAAGGATGTTTTCAAAGACTGGTAGGATCTCTAAAACATTTGTAAAGTACATGTCATTGATAAAGCTAAATACTCAAAGGTTGTGTAATACAACAGATTAATCATTGAGAAGAGTGAAATTATGCTGTTTTGAAAACTATGGCAGGTCAGATTTTCTGCCTAATGATATAAGAAGATTTCTCTCAAAAATACACATTATTTCAAAGACTTATTGGCTGTGAAATAAGTGAAGGGTATTTCAAATGGCTTGTCTGCAAAGAAAGGTGAGATGTAGGGAATCACAGAAAGTCGAGGGGAAAATATGTCAATATATACATTGCTATATGGTGAACTAAGCCTTAGGCCAGCAACAATGGAGAGGACCTGACCCTTAGAAACTTACAAGTAAGCTGGAATCTTCAAAAGTTCAAATCTTTATAAGTAAAAAGATTTATTAAAATGAATAACCAAGTGTTTTAATTGACATCAGATGATCAAAACAACAAACCCTGAGAACATAGAAAAAATATAAATAAAGATATGAGCAGAACTTAATACAACAGAAAACATATAAAATTGAGGTGATTTAGTAAGTCCAAAGAATATTCTTTGAAAAGATTTAAAAGACACACTTTGATTAAGGAAAACATAAACATATGTAAAGAATATACAGAAAGAATCAGGACAATGTTATAGCAGAGAATATATGAAATGCCAGTAAATTTGAACATTTCTGTAAAGGGGACCATTTCCTAGCTCCTAAAGTTGACCAAAACTGACACAAGAGGAAATCATTGAAGGTCATCATGTCTGCCCTTGGCATTCTTGGAACGCCCTGGCCTCAGAATGCAGCATCGGTAGTCCATGGTAACCTGCGGAGAGGGGGTGGGGCTGAAGGAGGTTGGAACACTGCCCTCACTGAGGGAGTGGGTGTGGCCATCTCTGCTGTGACTGAACAAAGGGCAGGGGAGCAGGGGGCCCAGGGCAGGGCCCTCAGAGCCCGGCAGGACCAGGGGAGTGTCACAAGCATTTGGCCCAGGCCAAAGGGCGCCTTCTTTGTCTGCACAGCTTCCCAAACACTCACTTTTCCACTCAGGCTGCCCTCTTTGTTGAAGTGTGTGTGGAACGTGTCCTCGCAGTACACCTCGCTGCACAGCTAACCATAGGACTGGGCATCGTACCTTCCTGCCACGTGACCGAAGTTCGCAGGCAGATGGGTCACTGGGACCAACGCGGAGAGGCTCCTGCCCTGACCACAGGTCGACCACAGCCGCTGCCCCAGATCGGGGGTTGCAAAGCAGCCCTGTCTGAATCCCCTGCCTCTAGAGGGAGTATTGGACCAACACTTCTAAAAAATGGGGTCCTTGCGGGCAACTCATCGGAGGGACACAAAAAAATCTTTGCCGACTTTCTCCTGAAGCTTACGAGCGTTCACACTTAAGCCTTTTACAATGTCAGCTGTTTAGCTAAACATGAGCTCATGATCTAAATTTACACAATAATGAAGAAATCAGCTACAAGGGGAGACAATCAGCAAAAACAATCAATATGAGAATTAGTTTCCCAAGGCCACCCATCAGATGTTGGAATAATCAGGTGCAAGGCAGAATATATACATAAAACTGGAACTGGAACAAGGAACAAGGATGTTTTCAAAGACTGGTAGGATCTCTAAAACATTTGTAAAGTACATGTCATTGATAAAGCTAAATACTCAAAGGTTGTGTAATACAACAGATTAATCATTGAGAAGAGTGAAATTATGCTGTTTTGAAAACTATGGCAGGTCAGATTTTCTGCCTAATGATATAAGAAGATTTCTCTCAAAAATACACATTATTTCAAAGACTTATTGGCTGTGAAATAAGTGAAGGGTATTTCAAATGGCTTGTCTGCAAAGAAAGGTGAGATGTAGGGAATCACAGAAAGTCGAGGGGAAAATATGTCAATATATACATTGCTATATGGTGAACTAAGCCTTAGGCCAGCAACAATGGACAGGACCTGACCCTTAGAAACTTACAAGTAAGCTGGAATCTTCAAAAGTTCAAATCTTTATAAATAAAAAGATTTATTAAAATGAATAACCAAGTGTTTTAATTGACATCAGATGATCAAAACAACAAACCCTGAGAACATAGAAAAAATATAAATAAAGATATGAGCAGAACTGAATACAACAGAAAACGTATAAAATTGAGGTGATTTAGTAAGTCCAAAGAATATTCTTTGAAAAGATTTAAAAGACACACTTTGATTAAGGAAAACATAAACATATGTAAAGAATATACAGAAAGAATCAGGACAATGTTATAGCAGAGAATATATGAAATGCCAGTAAATTTGAACATTTCTGTAAAGGGGACCATTTCCTAGCTCCTAAAGTTGACCAAAACTGACACAAGAGGAAATCATTGAAGGTCATCATGTCTGCCCTTGGCATTCTTGGAACGCCCTGGCCTCAGAATGCAGCATCGGTAGTCCATGGTAACCTGCGGAGAGGGGGTGGGGCTGAAGGAGGTTGGAACACTGCCCTCACTGAGGGAGTGGGTGTGGCCATCTCTGCTGTGACTGAACAAAGGGCAGGGGAGCAGGGGGCCCAGGGCAGGGCCCTCAGAGCCCGGCAGGACCAGGGGAGTGTCACAAGCATTTGGCCCAGGCCTAGGGCGCCTTCTTTGTCTGCACAGCTTCCCAAACACTCACATTTCCACTCAGGCCGCCCTCTTTGTTGAAGTGTGTGTGGAACGTGTCCTCGCAGTACACCTCGCTGCACAGCTAACCATAGGACTGGGCATCGTACCTTCCTGCCAGGTGACCGAAGTTCGCAGGCAGATGGGTCACTGGGACCAACGCGGAGAGGCTCCTGCCCTGACCACAGGTCGACCACAGCCGCTGCCCCAGATCGGGGGTTGCAAAGCAGCCCTGTCTGAATCCCCTGCCTCTAGAGGGAGTATTGGACCAACACTTCTAAAAAATGGGGTCCTTGCGGGCAACTCATCGGAGGGACACAAAAAAGTCTTTGCCGACTTTCTCCTGAAGCTTACGAGCGTTCACACTTAAGCCTTTTACAATGTCAGCTGTTTAGCTAAACATGAGCTCATGATCTAAATTTACACAATAATGAAGAAATCAGCTACAAGGGGAGACAATCAGCAAAAACAATCAATATGAGAATTAGTTTCCCAAGGCCACCCATCAGATGTTGGAATAATCAGGTGCAAGGCAGAATATATACATAAAACTGGAACTGGAACAAGGAACAAGGATGTTTTCAAAGACTGGTAGGATCTCTAAAACATTTGTAAAGTACATGTCATTGATAAAGCTAAATACTCAAAGGTTGTGTAATACAACAGATTAATCATTGAGAAGAGTGAAATTATGCTGTTTTGAAAACTATGGCAGGTCAGATTTTCTGCCTAATGATATAAGAAGATTTCTCTCAAAAATACACATTATTTCAAAGACTTATTGGCTGTGAAATAAGTGAAGGGTATTTCAAATGGCTTGTCTGCAAAGAAAGGTGAGATGTAGGGAATCACAGAAAGTCGAGGGGAAAATATGTCAATATATACATTGCTATATGGTGAACTAAGCCTTAGGCCAGCAACAATGGAGAGGACCTGACCCTTAGAAACTTACAAGTAAGCTGGAATCTTCAAAAGTTCAAATCTTTATAAGTAAAAAGATTTATTAAAATGAATAACCAAGTGTTTTAATTGACATCAGATGATCAAAACAACAAACCCTGAGGACATAGAAAAAATATAAATAAAGATATGAGCAGAACTGAATACAACAGAAAACGTATAAAATTGAGGTGATTTAGTAAGTCCAAAGAATATTCTTTGAAAAGATTTAAAAGACACACTTTGATTAAGGAAAACATAAACATATGTAAAGAATATACAGAAAGAATCAGGACAATGTTATAGCAGAGAATATATGAAATGCCAGTAAATTTGAACATTTCTGTAAAGGGGACCATTTCCTAGCTCCTAAAGTTGACCAAAACTGACACAAGAGGAAATCATTGAAGGTCATCATGTCTGCCCTTGGCATTCTCGGAACGCCCTGGCCTCAGAATGCAGCATGGGTAGTCCATGGTAACCTGCGGAGAGGGGGCGGGGCTGAAGGAGGTTGGAACACTGCCCTCACTGAGGGAGTGGGTGTGGCCATCTCTGCTGTGACTGAACAAAGGGCAGGGGAGCAGGGGGCCCAGGGCAGGGCCCTCAGAGCCCGGCAGGACCAGGGGAGTGTCACAAGCATTTGGCCCAGGCCAAAGCGCGCTTTCTTTGTCTGCACAGCTTCCCAAACACTCACATTTCCACTCAGGCCGCCCTCTTGGTTGAAGTGTGTGTGGAACGTGTCCTCGCAGTACACCTCGCTGCACAGCTAACCATAGGACTGGGCATCGTACCTTCCTGCCAGGTGACCGAAGTTCGCAGGCAGATGGGTCACTGGGACCAACGCGGAGAGGCTCCTGCCCTGACCACAGGTCGACCACTGCCGCTGCCCCAGATCGGGGGTTGCAAAGCAGCCCTGTCTGAATCCCCTGCCTCTAGAGGGAGTATTGGACCAACACTTCTAAAAAATGGGGTCCTTGCGGGCAACTCATCGGAGGGACACAAAAAAATCTTTGCCGACTTTCTCCTGAAGCTTACGAGCGTTCACACTTAAGCCTTTTACAATGTCAGCTGTTTAGCTAAACATGAGCTCATGATCTAAATTTACACAATAATGAAGAAATCAGCTACAAGGGGAGACAATCAGCAAAAACAATCAATATGAGAATTAGTTTCCCAAGGCCACCCATCAGATGTTGGAATAATCAGGTGCAAGGCAGAATATATACATAAAACTGGAACTGGAACAAGGAACAAGGATGTTTTCAAAGACTGGTAGGATCTCTAAAACATTTGTAAAGTACATGTCATTGATAAAGCTAAATACTCAAAGGTTGTGTAATACAACAGATTAATCATTGAGAAGAGTGAAATTATGCTGTTTTGAAAACTATGGCAGGTCAGATTTTCTGCCTAATGATATAAGAAGATTTCTCTCAAAAATACACATTATTTCAAAGACTTATTGGCTGTGAAATAAGTGAAGGGTATTTCAAATGGCTTGTCTGCAAAGAAAGGTGAGATGTAGGGAATCACAGAAAGTCGAGGGGAAAATATGTCAATATATACATTGCTATATGGTGAACTAAGCCTTAGGCCAGCAACAATGGAGAGGACCTGACCCTTAGAAACTTACAAGTAAGCTGGAATCTTCAAAAGTTCAAATCTTTATAAGTAAAAAGATTTATTAAAATGAATAACCAAGTGTTTTAATTGACATCAGATGATCAAAACAACAAACCCTGAGAACATAGAAAAAATATAAATAAAGATATGAGCAGAACTGAATACAACAGAAAACGTATAAAATTGAGGTGATTTAGTAAGTCCAAAGAATATTCTTTGAAAAGATTTAAAAGACACACTTTGATTAAGGAAAACATAAACATATGTAAAGAATATACAGAAAGAATCAGGACAATGTTATAGCAGAGAATATATGAAATGCCAGTAAATTTGAACATTTCTGTAAAGGGGACCATTTCCTAGCTCCTAAAGTTGACCAAAACTGACACAAGAGGAAATCATTGAAGGTCATCATGTCTGCCCTTGGCATTCTTGGAACGCCCTGGCCTCAGAATGCAGCATCGGTAGTCCATGGTAACCTGCGGAGAGGGGGCGGGGCTGAAGGAGGTTGGAACACTGCCCTCACTGAGGGAGTGGGTGTGGCCATCTCTGCTGTGACAGAACAAAGGGCAGGGGAGCAGGGGGCCCAGGGCAGGGCCCTCAGAGCCCGGCAGGACCAGGGGAGTGTCACAAGCATTTGGCCCAGGCCAAAGCGCGCTTTCTTTGTCTGCACAGCTTCCCAAACACTCACATTTCCACTCAGGCCGCCCTCTTTGTTGAAGTGTGTGTGGAACGTGTCCTCGCAGTACACCTCGCTGCACAGCTAACCATAGGACTGGGCATCGTCCCTTCCTGCCAGGTGACGGAAGTTCGCAGGCAGATGGGTCACTGTGACCAACGCGGAGAGGCTCCTGCCCTGACCACAGGTCGACCACTGCCGCTGCCCCAGATCGGGGGTTGCAAAGCAGCCCTGTCTGAATCCCCTGCCTCTAGAGGGAGTATTGGACCAACACTTCTAAAAAATGGGGTCCTTGCGGGCAACTCATCGGAGGGACACAAAAAAATCTTTGCCGACTTTCTCCTGAAGCTTACGAGCGTTCACACTTAAGCCTTTTACAATGTCAGCTGTTTAGCTAAACATGAGCTCATGATCTAAATTTACACAATAATGAAGAAATCAGCTACAAGGGGAGACAATCAGCAAAAACAATCAATATGAGAATTAGTTTCCCAAGGCCACCCATCAGATGTTGGAATAATCAGGTGCAAGGCAGAATATATACATAAAACTGGAACTGGAACAAGGAACAAGGATGTTTTCAAAGACTGGTAGGATCTCTAAAACATTTGTAAAGTACATGTCATTGATAAAGCTAAATACTCAAAGGTTGTGTAATACAACAGATTAATCATTGAGAAGAGTGAAATTATGCTGTTTTGAAAACTATGGCAGGTCAGATTTTCTGCCTAATGATATAAGAAGATTTCTCTCAAAAATACACATTATTTCAAAGACTTATTGGCTGTGAAATAAGTGAAGGGTATTTCAAATGGCTTGTCTGCAAAGAAAGGTGAGATGTAGGGAATCACAGAAAGTCGAGGGGAAAATATGTCAATATATACATTGCTATATGGTGAACTAAGCCTTAGGCCAGCAACAATGGAGAGGACCTGACCCTTAGAAACTTACAAGTAAGCTGGAATTTTCAAAAGTTCAAATCTTTATAAGTAAAAAGATTTATTAAAATGAATAACCAAGTGTTTTAATTGACATCAGATGATCAAAACAACAAACCCTGAGAACATAGAAAAAATATAAATAAAGATATGAGCAGAACTGAATACAACAGAAAACGTATAAAATTGAGGTGATTTAGTAAGTCCAAAGAATATTCTTTGAAAAGATTTAAAAGACACACTTTGATTAAGGAAAACATAAACATATGTAAAGAATATACAGAAAGAATCAGGACAATGTTATAGCAGAGAATATATGAAATGCCAGTAAATTTGAACATTTCTGTAAAGGGGACCATTTCCTAGCTCCTAAAGTTGACCAAAACTGACACAAGAGGAAATCATTGAAGGTCATCATGTCTGCCCTTGGCATTCTCGGAACGCCCTGGCCTCAGAATGCAGCATCGGTAGTCCATGGTAACCTGCGGAGAGGGGGTGGGGCTGAAGGAGGTTGGAACACTGCCCTCACTGAGGGAGTGGGTGTGGCCATCTCTGCTGTGACAGAACAAAGGGCAGGGGAGCAGGGGGCCCAGGGCAGGGCCCTCAGAGCCCGGCAGGACCAGGGGAGTGTCACAAGCATTTGGCCCAGGCCAAAGCGCGCTTTCTTTGTCTGCACAGCTTCCCAAACACTCACATTTCCACTCAGGCCGCCCTCTTTGTTGAAGTGTGTGTGGAACGTGTCCTCGCAGTACACCTCGCTGCACAGCTAACCATAGGACTGGGCATCGTACCTTCCTGCCAGGTGACTGAAGTTCGCAGGCAGATGGGTCCCTGGGACCAACGCGGAGAGGCTCCTGCCCTGACCACAGGTCGACCACTGCCGCTGCCCCAGATCGGGGGTTGCAAAGCAGCCCTGTCTGAATCCCCTGCCTCTAGAGGGAGTATTGGACCAACACTTCTAAAAAATGGGGTCCTTGCGGGCAACTCATCGGAGGGACACAAAAAAATCTTTGCCGACTTTCTCCTGAAGCTTATGAGCGTTCACACTTAAGCCTTTTACAATGTCAGCTGTTTAGCTAAACATGAGCTCATGATCTAAATTTACACAATAATGAAGAAATCAGCTACAAGGGGAGACAATCAGCAAAAACAATCAATATGAGAATTAGTTTCCCAAGGCCACCCATCAGATGTTGGAATAATCAGGTGCAAGGCAGAATATATACATAAAACTGGAACTGGAACAAGGAACAAGGATGTTTTCAAAGACTGGTAGGATCTCTAAAACATTTGTAAAGTACATGTCATTGATAAAGCTAAATACTCAAAGGTTGTGTAATACAACAGATTAATCATTGAGAAGAGTGAAATTATGCTGTTTTGAAAACTATGGCAGGTCAGATTTTCTGCCTAATGATATAAGAAGATTTCTCTCAAAAATACACATTATTTCAAAGACTTATTGGCTGTGAAATAAGTGAAGGGTATTTCAAATGGCTTGTCTGCAAAGAAAGGTGAGATGTAGGGAATCACAGAAAGTCGAGGGGAAAATATGTCAATATATACATTGCTATATGGTGAACTAAGCCTTAGGCCAGCAACAATGGAGAGGACCTGACCCTTAGAAACTTACAAGTAAGCTGGAATCTTCAAAAGTTCAAATCTTTATAAGTAAAAAGATTTATTAAAATGAATAACCAAGTGTTTTAATTGACATCAGATGATCAAAACAACAAACCCTGAGAACATAGAAAAAAATATAAACAAAGATATGAGCAGAACTTAATACAACAGAAAACGTATAAAATTGAGGTGATTTAGTAAGTCCAAAGAATATTCTTTGAAAAGATTTAAAAGACACACTTTGATTAAGGAAAACATAAACATATGTAAAGAATATACAGAAAGAATCAGGACAATGTTATAGCAGAGAATATATGAAATGCCAGTAAATTTGAACATTTCTGTAAAGGGGACCATTTCCTAGCTCCTAAAGTTGACCAAAACTGACACAAGAGGAAATCATTGAAGGTCATCATGTCTGCCCTTGGCATTCTCGGAACGCCCTGGCCTCAGAATGCAGCATGGGTAGTCCATGGTAACCTGCGGAGAGGGGGCGGGGCTGAAGGAGGTTGGAACACTGCCCTCACTGAGGGAGTGGGTGTGGCCATCTCTGCTGTGACTGAACAAAGGGCAGGGGAGCAGGGGGCCCAGGGCAGGGCCCTCAGAGCCCGGCAGGACCAGGGGAGTGTCACAAGCATTTGGCCCAGGCCAAAGCGCGCTTTCTTTGTCTGCACAGCTTCCCAAACACTCACATTTCCACTCAGGCCGCCCTCTTGGTTGAAGTGTGTGTGGAACGTGTCCTCGCAGTACACCTCGCTGCACAGCTAACCATAGGACTGGGCATCGTACCTTCCTGCCAGGTGACCGAAGTTCGCAGGCAGATGGGTCACTGGGACCAACGCGGAGAGGCTCCTGCCCTGACCACAGGTCGACCACTGCCGCTGCCCCAGATCGGGGGTTGCAAAGCAGCCCTGTCTGAATCCCCTGCCTCTAGAGGGAGTATTGGACCAACACTTCTAAAAAATGGGGTCCTTGCGGGCAACTCATCGGAGGGACACAAAAAAATCTTTGCCGACTTTCTCCTGAAGCTTACGAGCGTTCACACTTAAGCCTTTTACAATGTCAGCTGTTTAGCTAAACATGAGCTCATGATCTAAATTTACACAATAATGAAGAAATCAGCTACAAGGGGAGACAATCAGCAAAAACAATCAATATGAGAATTAGTTTCCCAAGGCCACCCATCAGATGTTGGAATAATCAGGTGCAAGGCAGAATATATACATAAAACTGGAACTGGAACAAGGAACAAGGATGTTTTCAAAGACTGGTAGGATCTCTAAAACATTTGTAAAGTACATGTCATTGATAAAGCTAAATACTCAAAGGTTGTGTAATACAACAGATTAATCATTGAGAAGAGTGAAATTATGCTGTTTTGAAAACTATGGCAGGTCAGATTTTCTGCCTAATGATATAAGAAGATTTCTCTCAAAAATACACATTATTTCAAAGACTTATTGGCTGTGAAATAAGTGAAGGGTATTTCAAATGGCTTGTCTGCAAAGAAAGGTGAGATGTAGGGAATCACAGAAAGTCGAGGGGAAAATATGTCAATATATACATTGCTATATGGTGAACTAAGCCTTAGGCCAGCAACAATGGACAGGACCTGACCCTTAGAAACTTACAAGTAAGCTGGAATCTTCAAAAGTTCAAATCTTTATAAGTAAAAAGATTTATTAAAATGAATAACCAAGTGTTTTAATTGACATCAGATGATCAAAACAACAAACCCTGAGAACATAGAAAAAATATAAATAAAGATATGAGCAGAACTGAATACAACAGAAAACGTATAAAATTGAGGTGATTTAGTAAGTCCAAAGAATATTCTTTGAAAAGATTTAAAAGACACACTTTGATTAAGGAAAACATAAACATATGTAAAGAATATACAGAAAGAATCAGGACAATGTTATAGCAGAGAATATATGAAATGCCAGTAAATTTGAACATTTCTGTAAAGGGGACCATTTCCTAGCTCCTAAAGTTGACCAAAACTGACACAAGAGGAAATCATTGAAGGTCATCATGTCTGCCCTTGGCATTCTTGGAACGCCCTGGCCTCAGAATGCAGCATCGGTAGTCCATGGTAACCTGCGGAGAGGGGGTGGGGCTGAAGGAGGTTGGAACACTGCCCTCACTGAGGGAGTGGGTGTGGCCATCTCTGCTGTGACTGAACAAAGGGCAGGGGAGCAGGGGGCCCAGGGCAGGGCCCTCAGAGCCCGGCAGGACCAGGGGAGTGTCACAAGAATTTGGCCCAGGCCAAAGGGCGCCTTCTTTGTCTGCACAGCTTCCCAAACACTCACATTTCCACTCAGGCCGCCCTCTTTGTTGAAGTGTGTGTGGAACGTGTCCTCGCAGTACACCTCGCTGCACAGCTAACCATAGGACTGGGCATCGTACCTTCCTGCCAGGTGACTGAAGTTCGCAGGCAGATGGGTCCCTGGGACCAACGCGGAGAGGCTCCTGCCCTGACCACAGGTCGACCACAGCCGCTGCCCCAGATCGGGGGTTGCAAAGCAGCCCTGTCTGAATCCCCTGCCTCTAGAGGGAGTATTGGACCAACACTTCTAAAAAATGGGGTCCTTGCGGGCAACTCATCGGAGGGACACAAAAAAATCTTTGCCGACTTTCTCCTGAAGCTTATGAGCGTTCACACTTAAGCCTTTTACAATGTCAGCTGTTTAGCTAAACATGAGCTCATGATCTAAATTTACACAATAATGAAGAAATCAGCTACAAGGGGAGACAATCAGCAAAAACAATCAATATGAGAATTAGTTTCCCAAGGCCACCCATCAGATGTTGGAATAATCAGGTGCAAGGCAGAATATATACATAAAACTGGAACTGGAACAAGGAACAAGGATGTTTTCAAAGACTGGTAGGATCTCTAAAACATTTGTAAAGTACATGTCATTGATAAAGCTAAATACTCAAAGGTTGTGTAATACAACAGATTAATCATTGAGAAGAGTGAAATTATGCTGTTTTGAAAACTATGGCAGGTCAGATTTTCTGCCTAATGATATAAGAAGATTTCTCTCAAAAATACACATTATTTCAAAGACTTATTGGCTGTGAAATAAGTGAAGGGTATTTCAAATGGCTTGTCTGCAAAGAAAGGTGAGATGTAGGGAATCACAGAAAGTCGAGGGGAAAATATGTCAATATATACATTGCTATATGGTGAACTAAGCCTTAGGCCAGCAACAATGGAGAGGACCTGACCCTTAGAAACTTACAAGTAAGCTGGAATCTTCAAAAGTTCAAATCTTTATAAGTAAAAAGATTTATTAAAATGAATAACCAAGTGTTTTAATTGACATCAGATGATCAAAACAACAAACCCTGAGAACATAGAAAAAAATATAAACAAAGATATGAGCAGAACTTAATACAACAGAAAACGTATAAAATTGAGGTGATTTAGTAAGTCCAAAGAATATTCTTTGAAAAGATTTAAAAGACACACTTTGATTAAGGAAAACATAAACATATGTAAAGAATATACAGAAAGAATCAGGACAATGTTATAGCAGAGAATATATGAAATGCCAGTAAATTTGAACATTTCTGTAAAGGGGACCATTTCCTAGCTCCTAAAGTTGACCAAAACTGACACAAGAGGAAATCATTGAAGGTCATCATGTCTGCCCTTGGCATTCTCGGAACGCCCTGGCCTCAGAATGCAGCATGGGTAGTCCATGGTAACCTGCGGAGAGGGGGCGGGGCTGAAGGAGGTTGGAACACTGCCCTCACTGAGGGAGTGGGTGTGGCCATCTCTGCTGTGACTGAACAAAGGGCAGGGGAGCAGGGGGCCCAGGGCAGGGCCCTCAGAGCCCGGCAGGACCAGGGGAGTGTCACAAGCATTTGGCCCAGGCCAAAGCGCGCTTTCTTTGTCTGCACAGCTTCCCAAACACTCACATTTCCACTCAGGCCGCCCTCTTGGTTGAAGTGTGTGTGGAACGTGTCCTCGCAGTACACCTCGCTGCACAGCTAACCATAGGACTGGGCATCGTACCTTCCTGCCAGGTGACCGAAGTTCGCAGGCAGATGGGTCACTGGGACCAACGCGGAGAGGCTCCTGCCCTGACCACAGGTCGACCACTGCCGCTGCCCCAGATCGGGGGTTGCAAAGCAGCCCTGTCTGAATCCCCTGCCTCTAGAGGGAGTATTGGACCAACACTTCTAAAAAATGGGGTCCTTGCGGGCAACTCATCGGAGGGACACAAAAAAATCTTTGCCGACTTTCTCCTGAAGCTTACGAGCGTTCACACTTAAGCCTTTTACAATGTCAGCTGTTTAGCTAAACATGAGCTCATGATCTAAATTTACACAATAATGAAGAAATCAGCTACAAGGGGAGACAATCAGCAAAAACAATCAATATGAGAATTAGTTTCCCAAGGCCACCCATCAGATGTTGGAATAATCAGGTGCAAGGCAGAATATATACATAAAACTGGAACTGGAACAAGGAACAAGGATGTTTTCAAAGACTGGTAGGATCTCTAAAACATTTGTAAAGTACATGTCATTGATAAAGCTAAATACTCAAAGGTTGTGTAATACAACAGATTAATCATTGAGAAGAGTGAAATTATGCTGTTTTGAAAACTATGGCAGGTCAGATTTTCTGCCTAATGATATAAGAAGATTTCTCTCAAAAATACACATTATTTCAAAGACTTATTGGCTGTGAAATAAGTGAAGGGTATTTCAAATGGCTTGTCTGCAAAGAAAGGTGAGATGTAGGGAATCACAGAAAGTCGAGGGGAAAATATGTCAATATATACATTGCTATATGGTGAACTAAGCCTTAGGCCAGCAACAATGGAGAGGACCTGACCCTTAGAAACTTACAAGTAAGCTGGAATCTTCAAAAGTTCAAATCTTTATAAGTAAAAAGATTTATTAAAATGAATAACCAAGTGTTTTAATTGACATCAGATGATCAAAACAACAAACCCTGAGAACATAGAAAAAAATATAAATAAAGATATGAGCAGAACTTAATACAACAGAAAACGTATAAAATTGAGGTGATTTAGTAAGTCCAAAGAATATTCTTTGAAAAGATTTAAAAGACACACTTTGATTAAGGAAAACATAAACATATGTAAAGAATATACAGAAAGAATCAGGACAATGTTATAGCAGAGAATATATGAAATGCCAGTAAATTTGAACATTTCTGTAAAGGGGACCATTTCCTAGCTCCTAAAGTTGACCAAAACTGACACAAGAGGAAATCATTGAAGGTCATCATGTCTGCCCTTGGCATTCTCGGAACGCCCTGGCCTCAGAATGCAGCATGGGTAGTCCATGGTAACCTGCGGAGAGGGGGCGGGGCTGAAGGAGGTTGGAACACTGCCCTCACTGAGGGAGTGGGTGTGGCCATCTCTGCTGTGACTGAACAAAGGGCAGGGGAGCAGGGGGCCCAGGGCAGGGCCCTCAGAGCCCGGCAGGACCAGGGGAGTGTCACAAGCATTTGGCCCAGGCCAAAGCGCGCTTTCTTTGTCTGCACAGCTTCCCAAACACTCACATTTCCACTCAGGCCGCCCTCTTGGTTGAAGTGTGTGTGGAACGTGTCCTCGCAGTACACCTCGCTGCACAGCTAACCATAGGACTGGGCATCGTACCTTCCTGCCAGGTGACCGAAGTTCGCAGGCAGATGGGTCACTGGGACCAACGCGGAGAGGCTCCTGCCCTGACCACAGGTCGACCACTGCCGCTGCCCCAGATCGGGGGTTGCAAAGCAGCCCTGTCTGAATCCCCTGCCTCTAGAGGGAGTATTGGACCAACACTTCTAAAAAATGGGGTCCTTGCGGGCAACTCATCGGAGGGACACAAAAAAATCTTTGCCGACTTTCTCCTGAAGCTTACGAGCGTTCACACTTAAGCCTTTTACAATGTCAGCTGTTTAGCTAAACATGAGCTCATGATCTAAATTTACACAATAATGAAGAAATCAGCTACAAGGGGAGACAATCAGCAAAAACAATCAATATGAGAATTAGTTTCCCAAGGCCACCCATCAGATGTTGGAATAATCAGGTGCAAGGCAGAATATATACATAAAACTGGAACTGGAACAAGGAACAAGGATGTTTTCAAAGACTGGTAGGATCTCTAAAACATTTGTAAAGTACATGTCATTGATAAAGCTAAATACTCAAAGGTTGTGTAATACAACAGATTAATCATTGAGAAGAGTGAAATTATGCTGTTTTGAAAACTATGGCAGGTCAGATTTTCTGCCTAATGATATAAGAAGATTTCTCTCAAAAATACACATTATTTCAAAGACTTATTGGCTGTGAAATAAGTGAAGGGTATTTCAAATGGCTTGTCTGCAAAGAAAGGTGAGATGTAGGGAATCACAGAAAGTCGAGGGGAAAATATGTCAATATATACATTGCTATATGGTGAACTAAGCCTTAGGCCAGCAACAATGGAGAGGACCTGACCCTTAGAAACTTACAAGTAAGCTGGAATCTTCAAAAGTTCAAATCTTTATAAGTAAAAAGATTTATTAAAATGAATAACCAAGTGTTTTAATTGACATCAGATGATCAAAACAACAAACCCTGAGAACATAGAAAAAAATATAAATAAAGATATGAGCAGAACTTAATACAACAGAAAACGTATAAAATTGAGGTGATTTAGTAAGTCCAAAGAATATTCTTTGAAAAGATTTAAAAGACACACTTTGATTAAGGAAAACATAAACATATGTAAAGAATATACAGAAAGAATCAGGACAATGTTATAGCAGAGAATATATGAAATGCCAGTAAATTTGAACATTTCTGTAAAGGGGACCATTTCCTAGCTCCTAAAGTTGACCAAAACTGACACAAGAGGAAATCATTGAAGGTCATCATGTCTGCCCTTGGCATTCTTGGAACGCCCTGGCCTCAGAATGCAGCATCCGTAGTCCATGGTAACCTGCGGAGAGGGGGTGGGGCTGAAGGAGGTTGGAACACTGCCCTCACTGAGGGAGTGGGTGTGGCCATTTCTGCTGTGACTGAACAAAGGGCAGGGGAGCAGGGGGCCCAGGGCAGGGCCCTCAGAGCCCGGCAGGACCAGGGGAGTGTCACAAGCATTTGGCCCAGGCCAAAGGGCGCCTTCTTTGTCTGCACAGCTTCCCAAACACTCACATTTCCACTCAGGCCGCCCTCTTTGTTGAAGTGTGTGTGGAACGTATCCTCGCAGTACACCTCGCTGCACAGCTAACCATAGGACTGGGCATCGTACCTTCCTGCCAGGTAACCGAAGTTCGCAGGCAGATGGGTCCCTGGGACCAACGCGGAGAGGCTCCTGCCCTGACCACAGGTCGACCACAGCCGCTGCCCCAGATCGGGGGTTGCAAAGCAGCCCTGTCTGAATCCCCTGCCTCTAGAGGGAGTATTGGACCAACACTTCTAAAAAATGGGGTCCTTGCGGGCAACTCATCGGAGGGACACAAAAAAATCTTTGCCGACTTTCTCCTGAAGCTTACGAGCGTTCACACTTAAGCCTTTTACAATGTCAGCTGTTTAGCTAAACATGAGCGCATGATCTAAATTTACACAATAATGAAGAAATCAGCTACAAGGGGAGACAATCAGCAAAAACAATCAATATGAGAATTAGTTTCCCAAGGCCACCCATCAGATGTTGGAATAATCAGGTGCAAGGCAGAATATATACATAAAACTGGAACTGGAACAAGGAACAAGGATGTTTTCAAAGACTGGTAGGATCTCTAAAACATTTGTAAAGTACATGTCATTGATAAAGCTAAATACTCAAAGGTTGTGTAATACAACAGATTAATCATTGAGAAGAGTGAAATTATGCTGTTTTGAAAACTATGGCAGGTCAGATTTTCTGCCTAATGATATAAGAAGATTTCTCTCAAAAATACACATTATTTCAAAGACTTATTGGCTGTGAAATAAGTGAAGGGTATTTCAAATGGCTTGTCTGCAAAGAAAGGTGAGATGTAGGGAATCACAGAAAGTCGAGGGGAAAATATGTCAATATATACATTGCTATATGGTGAACTAAGCCTTAGGCCAGCAACAATGGAGAGGACCTGACCCTTAGAAACTTACAAGTAAGCTGGAATCTTCAAAAGTTCAAATCTTTATAAGTAAAAAGATTTATTAAAATGAATAACCAAGTGTTTTAATTGACATCAGATGATCCAAACAACAAACCCTGAGAACATAGAAAAAATATAAATAAAGATATGAGCAGAACTTAATACAACAGAAAACGTATAAAATTGAGGTGATTTAGTAAGTCCAAAGAATATTCTTTGAAAAGATTTAAAAGACACACTTTGATTAAGGAAAACATAAACATATGTAAAGAATATACAGAAAGAATCAGGACAATGTTATAGCAGAGAATATATGAAATGCCAGTAAATTTGAACATTTCTGTAAAGGGGACCATTTCCTAGCTCCTAAAGTTGACCAAAACTGACACAAGAGGAAATCATTGAAGGTCATCATGTCTGCCCTTGGCATTCTTGGAACGCCCTGGCCTCAGAATGCAGCATCGGTAGTCCATGGTAACCTGCGGAGAGGGGGTGGGGCTGAAGGAGGTTGGAACACTGCCCTCACTGAGGGAGTGGGTGTGGCCATCTCTGCTGTGACTGAACAAAGGGCAGGGGAGCAGGGGGCCCAGGGCAGGGCCCTCAGAGCCCGGCAGGACCAGGGGAGTGTCACAAGCATTTGGCCCAGGCCAAAGGGCGCCTTCTTTGTCTGCACAGCTTCCCAAACACTCACATTTCCACTCAGGCCGCCCTCTTTGTTGAAGTGTGTGTGGAACGTGTCCTCGCAGTACACCTCGCTGCACAGCTAACCATAGGACTGGGCATCGTACCTTCCTGCCACGTGACCGAAGTTCGCAGGCAGATGGGTCACTGGGACCAACGCGGAGAGGCTCCTGCCCTGACCACAGGTCGACCACAGCCGCTGCCCCAGATCGGGGGTTGCAAAGCAGCCCTGTCTGAATCCCCTGCCTCTAGAGGGAGTATTGGACCAACACTTCTAAAAAATGGGGTCCTTGCGGGCAACTCATCGGAGGGACACAAAAAAATCTTTGCCGACTTTCTCCTGAAGCTTACGAGCGTTCACACTTAAGCCTTTTACAATGTCAGCTGTTTAGCTAAACATGAGCTCATGATCTAAATTTACACAATAATGAAGAAATCAGCTACAAGGGGAGACAATCAGCAAAAACAATCAATATGAGAATTAGTTTCCCAAGGCCACCCATCAGATGTTGGAATAATCAGGTGCAAGGCAGAATATATACATAAAACTGGAACTGGAACAAGGAACAAGGATGTTTTCAAAGACTGGTAGGATCTCTAAAACATTTGTAAAGTACATGTCATTGATAAAGCTAAATACTCAAAGGTTGTGTAATACAACAGATTAATCATTGAGAAGAGTGAAATTATGCTGTTTTGAAAACTATGGCAGGTCAGATTTTCTGCCTAATGATATAAGAAGATTTCTCTCAAAAATACACATTATTTCAAAGACTTATTGGCTGTGAAATAAGTGAAGGGTATTTCAAATGGCTTGTCTGCAAAGAAAGGTGAGATGTAGGGAATCACAGAAAGTCGAGGGGAAAATATGTCAATATATACATTGCTATATGGTGAACTAAGCCTTAGGCCAGCAACAATGGAGAGGACCTGACCCTTAGAAACTTACAAGTAAGCTGGAATCTTCAAAAGTTCAAATCTTTATAAGTAAAAAGATTTATTAAAATGAATAACCAAGTGTTTTAATTGACATCAGATGATCAAAACAACAAACCCTGAGAACATAGAAAAAATATAAATAAAGATATGAGCAGAACTTAATACAACAGAAAACGTATAAAATTGAGGTGATTTAGTAAGTCCAAAGAATATTCTTTGAAAAGATTTAAAAGACACACTTTGATTAAGGAAAACATAAACATATGTAAAGAATATACAGAAAGAATCAGGACAATGTTATAGCAGAGAATATATGAAATGCCAGTAAATTTGAACATTTCTGTAAAGGGGACCATTTCCTAGCTCCTAAAGTTGACCAAAACTGACACAAGAGGAAATCATTGAAGGTCATCATGTCTGCCCTTGGCATTCTTGGAACGCCCTGGCCTCAGAATGCAGCATCGGTAGTCCATGGTAACCTGCGGAGAGGGGGTGGGGCTGAAGGAGGTTGGAACACTGCCCTCACTGAGGGAGTGGGTGTGGCCATCTCTGCTGTGACTGAACAAAGGGCAGGGGAGCAGGGGGCCCAGGGCAGGGCCCTCAGAGCCCGGCAGGACCAGGGGAGTGTCACAAGCATTTGGCCCAGGCCAAAGGGCGCCTTCTTTGTCTGCACAGCTTCCCAAACACTCACATTTCCACTCAGGCCGCCCTCTTTGTTGAAGTGTGTGTGGAACGTGTCCTCGCAGTACACCTCGCTGCACAGCTAACCATAGGACTGGGCATCGTACCTTCCTGCCAGGTGACCGAAGTTCGCAGGCAGATGGGTCACTGGGACCAACGCGGAGAGGCTCCTGCCCTGACCACAGGTCGACCACAGCCGCTGCCCCAGATCGGGGGTTGCAAAGCAGCCCTGTCTGAATCCCCTGCCTCTAGAGGGAGTATTGGACCAACACTTCTAAAAAATGGGGTCCTTGCGGGCAACTCATCGGAGGGACACAAAAAAATCTTTGCCGACTTTCTCCTGAAGCTTACGAGCGTTCACACTTAAGCCTTTTACAATGTCAGCTGTTTAGCTAAACATGAGCGCATGATCTAAATTTACACAATAATGAAGAAATCAGCTACAAGGGGAGACAATCAGCAAAAACAATCAATATGAGATTTAGTTTCCCAAGGCCACCCATCAGATGTTGGAATAATCAGGTGCAAGGCAGAATATATACATAAAACTGGAACTGGAACAAGGAACAAGGATGTTTTCAAAGACTGGTAGGATCTCTAAAACATTTGTAAAGTACATGTCATTGATAAAGCTAAATACTCAAAGGTTGTGTAATACAACAGATTAATCATTGAGAAGAGTGAAATTATGCTGTTTTGAAAACTATGGCAGGTCAGATTTTCTGCCTAATGATATAAGAAGATTTCTCTCAAAAATACACATTATTTCAAAGACTTATTGGCTGTGAAATAAGTGAAGGGTATTTCAAATGGCTTGTCTGCAAAGAAAGGTGAGATGTAGGGAATCACAGAAAGTCGAGGGGAAAATATGTCAATATATACATTGCTATATGGTGAACTAAGCCTTAGGCCAGCAACAATGGAGAGGACCTGACCCTTAGAAACTTACAAGTAAGCTGGAATCTTCAAAAGTTCAAATCTTTATAAGTAAAAAGATTTATTAAAATGAATAACCAAGTGTTTTAATTGACATCAGATGATCCAAACAACAAACCCTGAGAACATAGAAAAAATATAAATAAAGATATGAGCAGAACTGAATACAACAGAAAACGTATAAAATTGAGGTGATTTAGTAAGTCCAAAGAATATTCTTTGAAAAGATTTAAAAGACACACTTTGATTAAGGAAAACATAAACATATGTAAAGAATATACAGAAAGAATCAGGACAATGTTATAGCAGAGAATATATGAAATGCCAGTAAATTTGAACATTTCTGTAAAGGGGACCATTTCCTAGCTCCTAAAGTTGACCAAAACTGACACAAGAGGAAATCATTGAAGGTCATCATGTCTGCCCTTGGCATTCTTGGAACGCCCTGGCCTCAGAATGCAGCATCGGTAGTCCATGGTAACCTGCGGAGAGGGGGTGGGGCTGAAGGAGGTTGGAACACTGCCCTCACTGAGGGAGTGGGTGTGGCCATCTCTGCTGTGACTGAACAAAGGGCAGGGGAGCAGGGGGCCCAGGGCAGGGCCCTCAGAGCCCGGCAGGACCAGGGGAGTGTCACAAGCATTTGGCCCAGGCCAAAGGGCGCCTTCTTTGTCTGCACAGCTTCCCAAACACTCACATTTCCACTCAGGCTGCCCTCTTTGTTGAAGTTTGTGTGGAACGTGTCCTCGCAGTACACCTCGCTGCACAGCTAACCATAGGACTGGGCATCGTACCTTCCTGCCACGTGACCGAAGTTCGCAGGCAGATGGGTCACTGGGACCAACGCGGAGAGGCTCCTGCCCTGACCACAGGTCGACCACAGCCGCTGCCCCAGATCGGGGGTTGCAAAGCAGCCCTGTCTGAATCCCCTGCCTCTAGAGGGAGTATTGGACCAACACTTCTAAAAAATGGGGTCCTTGCGGGCAACTCATCGGAGGGACACAAAAAAATCTTTGCCGACTTTCTCCTGAAGCTTACGAGCGTTCACACTTAAGCCTTTTACAATGTCAGCTGTTTAGCTAAACATGAGCTCATGATCTAAATTTACACAATAATGAAGAAATCAGCTACAAGGGGAGACAATCAGCAAAAACAATCAATATGAGAATTAGTTTCCCAAGGCCACCCATCAGATGTTGGAATAATCAGGTGCAAGGCAGAATATATACATAAAACTGGAACTGGAACAAGGAACAAGGATGTTTTCAAAGACTGGTAGGATCTCTAAAACATTTGTAAAGTACATGTCATTGATAAAGCTAAATACTCAAAGGTTGTGTAATACAACAGATTAATCATTGAGAAGAGTGAAATTATGCTGTTTTGAAAACTATGGCAGGTCAGATTTTCTGCCTAATGATATAAGAAGATTTCTCTCAAAAATACACATTATTTCAAAGACTTATTGGCTGTGAAATAAGTGAAGGGTATTTCAAATGGCTTGTCTGCAAAGAAAGGTGAGATGTAGGGAATCACAGAAAGTCGAGGGGAAAATATGTCAATATATACATTGCTATATGGTGAACTAAGCCTTAGGCCAGCAACAATGGACAGGACCTGACCCTTAGAAACTTACAAGTAAGCTGGAATCTTCAAAAGTTCAAATCTTTATAAATAAAAAGATTTATTAAAATGAATAACCAAGTGTTTTAATTGACATCAGATGATCAAAACAACAAACCCTGAGAACATAGAAAAAATATAAATAAAGATATGAGCAGAACTGAATACAACAGAAAACGTATAAAATTGAGGTGATTTAGTAAGTCCAAAGAATATTCTTTGAAAAGATTTAAAAGACACACTTTGATTAAGGAAAACATAAACATATGTAAAGAATATACAGAAAGAATCAGGACAATGTTATAGCAGAGAATATATGAAATGCCAGTAAATTTGAACATTTCTGTAAAGGGGACCATTTCCTAGCTCCTAAAGTTGACCAAAACTGACACAAGAGGAAATCATTGAAGGTCATCATGTCTGCCCTTGGCATTCTTGGAACGCCCTGGCCTCAGAATGCAGCATCGGTAGTCCATGGTAACCTGCGGAGAGGGGGTGGGGCTGAAGGAGGTTGGAACACTGCCCTCACTGAGGGAGTGGGTGTGGCCATCTCTGCTGTGACTGAACAAAGGGCAGGGGAGCAGGGGGCCCAGGGCAGGGCCCTCAGAGCCCGGCAGGACCAGGGGAGTGTCACAAGCATTTGGCCCAGGCCTAGGGCGCCTTCTTTGTCTGCACAGCTTCCCAAACACTCACATTTCCACTCAGGCCGCCCTCTTTGTTGAAGTGTGTGTGGAACGTGTCCTCGCAGTACACCTCGCTGCACAGCTAACCATAGGACTGGGCATCGTACCTTCCTGCCAGGTGACCGAAGTTCGCAGGCAGATGGGTCACTGGGACCAACGCGGAGAGGCTCCTGCCCTGACCACAGGTCGACCACAGCCGCTGCCCCAGATCGGGGGTTGCAAAGCAGCCCTGTCTGAATCCCCTGCCTCTAGAGGGAGTATTGGACCAACACTTCTAAAAAATGGGGTCCTTGCGGGCAACTCATCGGAGGGACACAAAAAAGTCTTTGCCGACTTTCTCCTGAAGCTTACGAGCGTTCACACTTAAGCCTTTTACAATGTCAGCTGTTTAGCTAAACATGAGCTCATGATCTAAATTTACACAATAATGAAGAAATCAGCTACAAGGGGAGACAATCAGCAAAAACAATCAATATGAGAATTAGTTTCCCAAGGCCACCCATCAGATGTTGGAATAATCAGGTGCAAGGCAGAATATATACATAAAACTGGAACTGGAACAAGGAACAAGGATGTTTTCAAAGACTGGTAGGATCTCTAAAACATTTGTAAAGTACATGTCATTGATAAAGCTAAATACTCAAAGGTTGTGGAATACAACAGATTAATCATTGAGAAGAGTGAAATTATGCTGTTTTGAAAACTATGGCAGGTCAGATTTTCTGCCTAATGATATAAGAAGATTTCTCTCAAAAATACACATTATTTCAAAGACTTATTGGCTGTGAAATAAGTGAAGGGTATTTCAAATGGCTTGTCTGCAAAGAAAGGTGAGATGTAGGGAATCACAGAAAGTCGAGGGGAAAATATGTCAATATATACATTGCTATATGGTGAACTAAGCCTTAGGCCAGCAACAATGGAGAGGACCTGACCCTTAGAAACTTACAAGTAAGCTGGAATCTTCAAAAGTTCAAATCTTTATAAGTAAAAAGATTTATTAAAATGAATAACCAAGTGTTTTAATTGACATCAGATGATCAAAACAACAAACCCTGAGAACATAGAAAAAATATAAATAAAGATATGAGCAGAACTGAATACAACAGAAAACGTATAAAATTGAGGTGATTTAGTAAGTCCAAAGAATATTCTTTGAAAAGATTTAAAAGACACACTTTGATTAAGGAAAACATAAACATATGTAAAGAATATACAGAAAGAATCAGGACAATGTTATAGCAGAGAATATATGAAATGCCAGTAAATTTGAACATTTCTGTAAAGGGGACCATTTCCTAGCTCCTAAAGTTGACCAAAACTGACACAAGAGGAAATCATTGAAGGTCATCATGTCTGCCCTTGGCATTCTCGGAACGCCCTGGCCTCAGCATGCAGCATGGGTAGTCCATGGTAACCTGCGGAGAGGGGGCGGGGTTGAAGGAGGTTGGAAAACTGCCCTCACTGAGGGAGTGGGTGTGGCCATCTCTGCTGTGACTGAACAAAGGGCAGGGGAGCAGGGGGCCCAGGGCAGGGCCCTCAGAGGCCGGCAGGCCCAGGGGTGTGTCACAAGCAATTGGCCCAGGGCAAAGGGCACCTTCTTTGTCCGCACAGCTTCCCAAACACTCACCTTTCAACTCAGGCCGCCCTCTTTGTTGAAGTGTGTGTGGAACGTGTCCTCGCAGTACACCTCGCTGCACAGCTAACCATAGGACTGGGCATCGTACCTTCCTGCCAGGTGACTGAAGTTCGCAGGCAGATGGGTCCCTGGGACCAACGCGGAGAGGCTCCTGCCCTGACCACAGGTCGACCACAGCCGCTGCCCCCGATCGGGGGCCGCAAAGCAGCCCTGTCTGAATCCCCGGCCTCTAGAGGGAGTATTGGACCAACACTTCTAAAAAATGGGGTCCTTGCGGGCAACTCATCGGAGGGACACAAATAAATCATTGCCGACTTTCTCCTGGAACTTACGAGAGTTCACACTTAAGCCTGATACAATGTCAGCTGTTTAGCTAAACATGAGCTCATGATCTAAATTTACACAATAATGAAGAAATCAGCTACAAGTGGAGACAATCAGCAAAAACAATCAATATGAGAATTAGTTTCCCAAGGCCATCCATCAGATGTTGGAATAATCAGGTGCAAGGCAGAAAATATACATAAAACTGGAACTGAAACAAGGAACAAGGATGTTTACTAAGACTGGTAGGATCTCTAAAACATTTGTGAAGTACATGTCATTGATAAAGCTAAATACTCAAAGGTTGTGTAATACAACAGATTAATCATTGAGAAGAGTGAAATTATGCTGTTTTGAAAACTATGGCAGGTCAGATTTTCTGCCTACTGATATAAGAAGATTTCTCTCAAAAATACACATTATTTCAAAGACTTATTGGCTGTGAAATAAGTTAAGGGTATTTCAAATGGCTTGTCTGCAAAGAAAGGTGAGATGTAGGGAATCACAGAAAGTCGAGGGGAAAATATGTCAATATATACATTGCTATATGGTGAACTAAGCCTTAGGCCAGCAACAATGGAGAGGACCTGACCCTTAGAAACTTACAAGTAAGCTGGAATCTTCAAAAGTTCAAATCTTTATAAGTAAAAAGATTTATTAAAATGAATAACCAAGTGTTTTAATTGACATCAGATGATCAAAACAACAAACCCTGAGAACATAGAAAAAATATAAATAAAGATATGAGCAGAACTTAATACAACAGAAAACGTATAAAATTGAGGTGATTTAGTAAGTCCAAAGAATATTCTTTGAAAAGATTTAAAAGACACACTTTGATTAAGGAAAACATAAACATATGTAAAGAATATACAGAAAGAATCAGGACAATGTTATAGCAGAGAATATATGAAATGCCAGTAAATTTGAACATTTCTGTAAAGGGGACCATTTCCTAGCTCCTAAAGTTGACCAAAACTGACACAAGAGGAAATCATTGAAGGTCATCATGTCTGCCCTTGGCATTCTTGGAACGCCCTGGCCTCAGAATGCAGCATCGGTAGTCCATGGTAACCTGCGGAGAGGGGGTGGGGCTGAAGGAGGTTGGAACACTGCCCTCACTGAGGGAGTGGGTGTGGCCATCTCTGCTGTGACTGAACAAAGGGCAGGGGAGCAGGGGGCCCAGGGCAGGGCCCTCAGAGCCCGGCAGGACCAGGGGAGTGTCACAAGCATTTGGCCCAGGCCAAAGGGCGCCTTCTTTGTCTGAACAGCTTCCCAAACACTCACATTTCTACTCAGGCCGCCCTCATTGTGGAAGTGTGTGTGGAACGTGTCCTCGCAGTACACCTCGCTGCACAGCTAACCATAGGACTGGGCATCGTACCTTCCTGCCAGGTGACCGAAGTTCGCAGGCAGATGGGTCACTGGGACCAACGCGGAGAGGCTCCTGCCCTGACCACAGGTCGACCACAGCCGCTGCCCCAGATCGGGGGTTGCAAAGCAGGCCTGTCTGAATCCCCTGCCTCTAGAGGGTGTTTTGGACCAACACTTCTAAAAAATGGGGTCCTTGCGGGCAACTCATCGGAGGGACACAAAAAAATCTTTGCCGACTTTCTCCTGAAGCTTACGAGCGTTCACACTTAAGCCTTTTACAATGTCAGCTGTTTAGCTAAACATGAGCTCATGATCTAAATTTACACAATAATGAAGAAATCAGCTACAAGGGGAGACAATCAGCAAAAACAATCAATATGAGAATTAGTTTCCCAAGGCCACCCATCAGATGTTGGAATAATCAGGTGCAAGGCAGAATATATACATAAAACTGGAACTGGAACAAGGAACAAGGATGTTTTCAAAGACTGGTAGGATCTCTAAAACATTTGTAAAGTACATGTCATTGATAAAGCTAAATACTCAAAGGTTGTGTAATACAACAGATTAATCATTGAGAAGAGTGAAATTATGCTGTTTTGAATACTATGGCAGGTCAGATTTTCTGCCTAATGATATAAGAAGATTTCTCTCAAAAATACACATTATTTCAAAGACTTATTGGCTGTGAAATAAGTGAAGGGTATTTCAAATGGCTTGTCTGCAAAGAAAGGTGAGATGTAGGGAATCACAGAAAGTCGAGGGGAAAATATGTCAATATATACATTGCTATATGGTGAACTAAGCCTTAGGCCAGCAACAATGGAGAGGACCTGACCCTTAGAAACTTACAAGTAAGCTGGAATCTTCAAAAGTTCAAATCTTTATAAGTAAAAAGATTTATTAAAATGAATAACCAAGTGTTTTAATTGACATCAGATGATCAAAACAACAAACCCTGAGAACATAGAAAAAATATAAATAAAGATATGAGCAGAACTTAATACAACAGAAAACGTATAAAATTGAGGTGATTTAGTAAGTCCAAAGAATATTCTTTGAAAAGATTTAAAAGACACACTTTGATTAAGGAAAACATAAACATATGTAAAGAATATACAGAAAGAATCAGGACAATGTTATAGCAGAGAATATATGAAATGCCAGTAAATTTGAACATTTCTGTAAAGGGGACCATTTCCTAGCTCCTAAAGTTGACCAAAACTGACACAAGAGGAAATCATTGAAGGTCATCATGTCTGCCCTTGGCATTCTTGGAACGCCCTGGCCTCAGAATGCAGCATCGGTAGTCCATGGTAACCTGCGGAGAGGGGGTGGGGCTGAAGGAGGTTGGAACACTGCCCTCACTGAGGGAGTGGGTGTGGCCATCTCTGCTGTGACTGAACAAAGGGCAGGGGAGCAGGGGGCCCAGGGCAGGGCCCTCAGAGCCCGGCAGGACCAGGGGAGTGTCACAAGCATTTGGCCCAGGCCAAAGGGCGCCTTCTTTGTCTGAACAGCTTCCCAAACACTCAGATTTCTACTCAGGCCGCCCTCATTGTGGAAGTGTGTGTGGAACGTGTCCTCGCAGTACACCTCGCTGCACAGCTAACCATAGGACTGGGCATCGTACCTTCCTGCCAGGTGACCGAAGTTCGCAGGCAGATGGGTCACTGGGACCAACGCGGAGAGGCTCCTGCCCTGACCACAGGTCGACCACAGCCGCTGCCCCAGATCGGGGGTTGCAAAGCAGCCCTGTCTGAATCCCCTGCCTCTAGAGGGAGTATTGGACCAACACTTCTAAAAAATGGGGTCCTTGCGGGCAACTCATTGGAGGGACACAAAAAAATCTTTGCCGACTTTCTCCTGAAGCTTACGAGCGTTCACACTTAAGCCTTTTACAATGTCAGCTGTTTAGCTAAACATGAGCTCATGATCTAAATTTACACAATAATGAAGAAATCAGCTACAAGGGGAGACAATCAGCAAAAACAATCAATATGAGAATTAGTTTCCCAAGGCCACCCATCAGATGTTGGAATAATCAGGTGCAAGGCAGAATATATACATAAAACTGGAACTGGAACAAGGAACAAGGATGTTTTCAAAGACTGGTAGGATCTCTAAAACATTTGTAAAGTACATGTCATTGATAAAGCTAAATACTCAAAGGTTGTGTAATACAACAGATTAATCATTGAGAAGAGTGAAATTATGCTGTTTTGAAAACTATGGCAGGTCAGATTTTCTGCCTAATGATATAAGAAGATTTCTCTCAAAAATACACATTATTTCAAAGACTTATTGGCTGTGAAATAAGTGAAGGGTATTTCAAATGGCTTGTCTGCAAAGAAAGGTGAGATGTAGGGAATCACAGAAAGTCGAGGGGAAAATATGTCAATATATACATTGCTATATGGTGAACTAAGCCTTAGGCCAGCAACAATGGAGAGGACCTGACCCTTAGAAACTTACAAGTAAGCTGGAATCTTCAAAAGTTCAAATCTTTATAAGTAAAAAGATTTATTAAAATGAATAACCAAGTGTTTTAATTGACATCAGATGATCAAAACAACAAACCCTGAGAACATAGAAAAAAATATAAACAAAGATATGAGCAGAACTTAATACAACAGAAAACGTATAAAATTGAGGTGATTTAGTAAGTCCAAAGAATATTCTTTGAAAAGATTTAAAAGACACACTTTGATTAAGGAAAACATAAACATATGTAAAGAATATACAGAAAGAATCAGGACAATGTTATAGCAGAGAATATATGAAATGCCAGTAAATTTGAACATTTCTGTAAAGGGGACCATTTCCTAGCTCCTAAAGTTGACCAAAACTGACACAAGAGGAAATCATTGAAGGTCATCATGTCTGCCCTTGGCATTCTCGGAACGCCCTGGCCTCAGAATGCAGCATGGGTAGTCCATGGTAACCTGCGGAGAGGGGGCGGGGCTGAAGGAGGAAGGAACACTGCCCTCACTGAGGGAGTGGGTGTGGCCATCTCTGCTGTGACTGAACAAAGGGCAGGGGAGCAGGGGGCCCAGGGCAGGGCCCTCAGAGCCCGGCAGGACCAGGGGAGTGTCACAAGCATTTGGCCCAGGCCAAAGCGCGCTTTCTTTGTCTGCACAGCTTCCCAAACACTCACATTTCCACTCAGGCCGCCCTCTTGGTTGAAGTGTGTGTGGAACGTGTCCTCGCAGTACACCTCGCTGCACAGCTAACCATAGGACTGGGCATCGTACCTTCCTGCCAGGTGACCGAAGTTCGCAGGCAGATGGGTCACTGGGACCAACGCGGAGAGGCTCCTGCCCTGACCACAGGTCGACCACTGCCGCTGCCCCAGATCGGGGGTTGCAAAGCAGCCCTGTCTGAATCCCCTGCCTCTAGAGGGAGTATTGGACCAACACTTCTAAAAAATGGGGTCCTTGCGGGCAACTCATCGGAGGGACACAAAAAAATCTTTGCCGACTTTCTCCTGAAGCTTACGAGCGTTCACACTTAAGCCTTTTACAATGTCAGCTGTTTAGCTAAACATGAGCTCATGATCTAAATTTACACAATAATGAAGAAATCAGCTACAAGGGGAGACAATCAGCAAAAACAATCAATATGAGAATTAGTTTCCCAAGGCCACCCATCAGATGTTGGAATAATCAGGTGCAAGGCAGAATATATACATAAAACTGGAACTGGAACAAGGAACAAGGATGTTTTCAAAGACTGGTAGGATCTCTAAAACATTTGTAAAGTACATGTCATTGATAAAGCTAAATACTCAAAGGTTGTGTAATACAACAGATTAATCATTGAGAAGAGTGAAATTATGCTGTTTTGAAAACTATGGCAGGTCAGATTTTCTGCCTAATGATATAAGAAGATTTCTCTCAAAAATACACATTATTTCAAAGACTTATTGGCTGTGAAATAAGTGAAGGGTATTTCAAATGGCTTGTCTGCAAAGAAAGGTGAGATGTAGGGAATCACAGAAAGTCGAGGGGAAAATATGTCAATATATACATTGCTATATGGTGAACTAAGCCTTAGGCCAGCAACAATGGAGAGGACCTGACCCTTAGAAACTTACAAGTAAGCTGGAATCTTCAAAAGTTCAAATCTTTCTAAGTAAAAAGATTTATTAAAATGAATAACCAAGTGTTTTAATTGACATCAGATGATCAAAACAACAAACCCTGAGAACATAGAAAAAATATAAATAAAGATATGAGCAGAACTTAATACAACAGAAAACGTATAAAATTGAGGTGATTTAGTAAGTCCCAAAGAATATTTTTAAAAAGATTTAAAAGACAAACTTTGATTAAGGAAAACATAAACATATATAAAGAATATACAGATAGAATCAGGACAATGTTATAGCAGAGAATATATGAAATGCCAGTAAATTTGAACATTTCTGTAAAGGGGACCATTTCCTAGCTCCTAAAGTTGACCAAAACTGACACAAGAGGAAATCATTGAAGGTCATCATGTCTGCCCTTGGCATTCTCGGAACGCCCTGGCCTCAGAATGCAGCATCGGTAGTCCATGGTAACCTGTGGAGAGGGGGTGGGGCTGAAGGAGGTTGGAACACTGCCCTCACTGAGGGAGTGGGTGTGGCCATCTCTGCTGTGACTGAACAAAGGGCAGGGGAGCAGGGGGCCCAGGGCAGGGCCCTCAGAGCCCGGCAGGACCAGGGGAGTGTCACAAGCATTTGGCCCAGGCCAAAGGGCGCCTTCTTTGTCCGCACAGCTTCCCAAACACTCACATTTCCACTCAGGCCGCCCTCTTTGTTGAAGTGTGTGTGGAACGTGTCCTCGCAGTACACCTCGCTGCACAGCTAACCATAGGACTGGGCATCGTACCTTCCTGCCAGGTGACCGAAGTTCGCAGGCAGATGGGTCACTGGGACCAACGCGGAGAGGCTCCTGCCCTGACCACAGGTCGACCACAGCCGCTGCCCCAGATCGGGGGTTGCAAAGCAGCCCTGTCTGAATCCCCTGCCTCTAGAGGGAGTATTGGACCAACACTTCTAAAAAATGGGGTCCTTGCGGGCAACTCATCGGAGGGACACAAAAAAATCTTTGCCGACTTTCTCCTGAAGCTTACGAGCGTTCACACTTAAGCCTTTTACAATGTCAGCTGTTTAGCTAAACATGAGCTCATGATCTAAATTTACACAATAATGAAGAAATCAGCTACAAGGGGAGACAATCAGCAAAAACAATCAATATGAGAATTAGTTTCCCAAGGCCACCCATCAGATGTTGGAATAATCAGGTGCAAGGCAGAATATATACATAAAACTGGAACTGGAACAAGGAACAAGGATGTTTTCAAAGACTGGTAGGATCTCTAAAACATTTGTAAAGTACATGTCATTGATAAAGCTAAATACTCAAAGGTTGTGTAATACAACAGATTAATCATTGAGAAGAGTGAAATTATGCTGTTTTGAAAACTATGGCAGGTCAGATTTTCTGCCTAATGATATAAGAAGATTTCTCTCAAAAATACACATTATTTCAAAGACTTATTGGCTGTGAAATAAGTGAAGGGTATTTCAAATGGCTTGTCTGCCAAGAAAGGTGAGATGTAGGGAATCACAGAAAGTCGAGGGGAAAATATGTCAATATATACATTGCTATATGGTGAACTAAGCCTTAGGCCAGCAACAATGGAGAGGACCTGACCCTTAGAAACTTACAAGTAAGCTGGAATCTTCAAAAGTTCAAATCTTTATAAGTAAAAAGATTTATTAAAATGAATAACCAAGTGTTTTAATTGACATCAGATGATCAAAACAACAAACCCTGAGAACATAGAAAAAATAACAATAAAGATATGAGCAGAACTTAATACAACAGAAAACGTATAAAATTGAGGTGATTTAGTAAGTCCAAAGAATATTCTTTGAAAAGATTTAAAAGACACACTTTGATTAAGGAAAACATAAACATATATAAAGAATATACAGATAGAATCAGGACAAAGTTATAGCAGAGAATATATGAAATGCCAGTAAATTTGAACATTACTGTAAAGGGGACCATTTCCTAGCTCCTAAAGTTGACCAAAACTGACACAAGAGGAAATCATTGAAGGTCATCATGTCTGCCCTTGGCATTCTTGGAACGCACAGGCCTCAGAATGCAGCATCGGTAGTCCATGGTAACCTGCGGAGAGGGGGTGGGGCTGAAGGAGGTTGGAACACTGCCCTCACTGAGGGAGTGGGTGTGGCCATCTCTGCTGTGACTGAACAAAGGGCAGGGGAGCAGGGGGCCCAGGGCAGGGCCCTCAGAGCCCGGCAGGACCAGGGGAGTGTCACAAGCATTTGGCCCAGGCCAAAGGGCGCCTTCTTTGTCCGCACAGCTTCCCAAACACTCACATTTCCACTCAGGCCGCCCTCTTTGTTGAAGTGTGTGTGGAACGTGTCCTCGCAGTACACCTCGCTGCACAGCTAACCATAGGACTGGGCATCGTACCTTCCTGCCAGGTGACCGAAGTTCGCAGGCAGATGGGTCACTGGGACCAACGCGGAGAGGCTCCTGCCCTGACCACAGGTCGACCACAGCCGCTGCCCCAGATCGGGGGTTGCAAAGCAGCCCTGTCTGAATCCCCTGCCTCTAGAGGGAGTATTGGACCAACACTTCTAAAAAATGGGGTCCTTGCGGGCAACTCATCGGAGGGACACAAAAAAATCTTTGCCGACTTTCTCCTGAAGCTTACGAGCGTTCACACTTAAGCCTTTTACAATGTCAGCTGTTTAGCTAAACATGAGCTCATGATCTAAATTTACACAATAATGAAGAAATCAGCTACAAGGGGAGACAATCAGCAAAAACAATCAATATGAGAATTAGTTTCCCAAGGCCACCCATCAGATGTTGGAATAATCAGGTGCAAGGCAGAATATATACATAAAACTGGAACTGGAACAAGGAACAAGGATGTTTTCAAAGACTGGTAGGATCTCTAAAACATTTGTAAAGTACATGTCATTGATAAAGCTAAATACTCAAAGGTTGTGTAATACAACAGATTAATCATTGAGAAGAGTGAAATTATGCTGTTTTGAAAACTATGGCAGGTCAGATTTTCTGCCTAATGATATAAGAAGATTTCTCTCAAAAATACACATTATTTCAAAGACTTATTGGCTGTGAAATAAGTTAAGGGTATTTCAAATGGCTTGTCTACAAAGAAAGGTGAGATGTAGGGAATCACAGAAAGTCGAGGGGAAAATATGTCAATATATACATTGCTATATGGTGAACTAAGCCTTAGGCCAGCAACAATGGAGAGGACCTGACCCTTAGAAACTTACAAGTAAGCTGGAATCTTCAAAAGTTCAAATCTTTTTAAGTAAAAAGATTTATTAAAATGAATAACCAAGTGTTTTAATTGACATCAGATGATCAAAACAACAAACCCTGAGAACATAGAAAAAATATAAATAAAGATATGAGCAGAACTTAATACAACAGAAAACGTATAAAATTGAGGTGATTTAGTAAGTCCAAAGAATATTCTTTGAAAAGATTTAAAAGACACACTTTGATTAAGGAAAACATAAACATATGTAAAGAATATACAGAAAGAATCAGGACAATGTTATAGCAGAGAATATATGAAATGCCAGTAAATTTGAACATTTCTGTAAAGGGGACCACTTCCTAGCTCCTAAAGTTGACCAAAACTGACACAAGAGGAAATCATTGAAGGTCATCATGTCTGCCCTTGGCATTCTTGGAACGCCCTGGCCTCAGAATGCAGCATCGGTAGTCCATGGTAACCTGCGGAGAGGGGGTGGGGCTGAAGGAGTTTGGAACACTGCCCTCACTGAGGGAGTGGGTGTGGCCATCTCTGCTGTGACTGAACAAAGGGCAGGGGAGCAGGGTGTCCAGGGCAGGAACCTCAGAGCCCGGCAGGACCAGGGGAGTGTCACAAGCATTTGGCCCAGGCCAAAGGGCGCCTTCTTTGTCTGCACAGCTTCCCAAACATTCACATTTCCACTCAGGCCGCCCTCTTTGTTGAAGTGTGTGTGGAACGTGTCCTCGCAGTACACCTCGCTGCACAGCTAACCATAGGACTGGGCATCGTACCTTCCTGCCTCGTGACCGAAGTTCGCAGGCAGATGGGTCACTGGGACCAACGCGGAGAAGCTCCTGCCCTGACCACATGTCGACCACAGCCACTGCCCCAGATCGGGGGTTGCAAAGCAGCCCTGTCTGAATCCCCTGCCTCTAGAGGGAGTATTGGACCAACACTTCTAAAAAATGGGGTCCTTGCGGGCAACTCATCGGAGGGACACAAAAAAATCTTTGCCGACTTTCTCCTGAAGCTTATGAGCGTTCACACTTAAGCCTTTTACAATGTCAGCTGTTTAGCTAAACATGAGCTCATGATCTAAATTTACACAATAATGAAGGAATCAGCTACAAGGGGAGACAATCAGCAAAAACAATCAATATGAGAATTAGTTTCCCAAGGCCACCCATCAGATGTTGGAATAATCAGGTGCAAGGCAGAATATATACATAAAACTTGAACTGGAACAAGCTACAAGGATGTTTTCAAAGACTGGTAGGATCTCTAAAACATTTGTAAAGTACATGTCATTGAGAAAGCTAAATACTCAAAGGTTGTGTAATACAACAGATTAATCATTGAGAAGAGTGAAATTATGCTGTTTTGAAAACTATGGCAGGTCAGATTTTCTGCCTAATGATATAAGAAGATTTCTCTCAAAAATACACATTATTTCAAAGACTTATTGGCTGTGAAATAAGTTAAGGGTATTTCAAATGGCTTGCCTACAAAGAAAGGTGAGATGTAGGGAATCACAGAAAGTCGAGGGGAAAATATGTCAATATATACATTGCTCTATGGTGAACTAAGCCTTAGGCCAGCTAAACTGGAGAGGACCTGACCCTTAGAAACTTACAAGTAAGCTGGAATCTTCAAAAGTTCAAATCTTTATAAGTAAAAAGATTTATTAAAATGAATAACCAAGTGTTTTAATTGACATCAGATGATCCAAACAACAAACCCTGAGAACATAGAAAAAATATAAATAAAGATATGAGCAGAACTTAATACAACAGAAAACGTATAAAATTGAGGTGATTTAGTAAGTCCAAAGAATATTCTTTGAAAAGATTTAAAAGACACACTTTGATTAAGGAAAACATAAACATATGTAAAGAATATACAGAAAGAATCAGGACAATGTTATAGCAGAGAATATATGAAATGCCAGTAAATTTGAACATTTCTGAAAAAGGGGACCATTTCCTAGCTCCTAAAGTTGACCAAAACTGACACAAGAGGAAATCATTGAAGGTCATCATGTCTGCCCTTGGCATTCTTGGAACGCCCTGGCCTCAGAATGCAGCATCGGTAGTCCATGGTAACCTGCGGAGAGGGGGTGGGGCTGAAGGAGGTTGGAACACTGCCCTCACTGAGGGAGTGGGTGTGGCCATCTCTGCTGTGACTGAACAAAGGGCAGGGGAGCAGGGGGCCCAGGGCAGGGCCCTCAGAGCCCGGCAGGACCAGGGGAGTGTCACAAGCATTTGGCCCAGGCCAAAGGGCGCCTTCTTTGTCTGCACAGCTTCCCAAACACTCACATTTCCACTCAGGCCGCCCTCTTTGTTGAAGTGTGTGTGGAACGTGTCCTCGCAGTACACCTCGCTGCACAGCTAACCATAGGACTGGGCATCGTACCTTCCTGCCAGGTGACCGAAGTTCGCAGGCAGATGGGTCACTGGGACCAATGCGGAGAGGTTCCTGCCCTGACCACAGGTCGACCACAGCCGCTGCCCCAGATCGGGGGTTGCAAAGCAGCCCTGTCTGAATCCCCTGCCTCTAGAGGGAGTATTGGACCAACACTTCTAAAAAATGGGGTCCTTGCGGGCAACTCATCGGAGGGACACAAAAAAATCTTTGCCGACTTTCTCCTGAAGCTTACGAGCGTTCACACTTAAGCCTTTTACAATGTCAGCTGTTTAGCTAAACATGAGCTCATGATCTAAATTTACACAATAATGAAGAAATCAGCTACAAGGGGAGACAATCAGCAAAAACAATCAATATGAGAATTAGTTTCCCAAGGCCACCCATCAGATGTTGGAATAATCAGGTGCAAGGCAGAATATATACATAAAACTGGAACTGGAACAAGGAACAAGGATGTTTTCAAAGACTGGTAGGATCTCTAAAACATTTGTAAAGTACATGTCATTGATAAAGCTAAATACTCAAAGGTTGTGTAATACAACAGATTAATCATTGAGAAGAGTGAAATTATGCTGTTTTGAAAACTATGGCAGGTCAGATTTTCTGCCTAATGATATAAGAAGATTTCTCTCAAAAATACACATTATTTCAAAGACTTATTGGCTGTGAAATAAGTGAAGGGTATTTCAAATGGCTTGTCTGCAAAGAAAGGTGAGATGTAGGGAATCACAGAAAGTCGAGGGGAAAATATGTCAATATATACATTGCTATATGGTGAACTAAGCCTTAGGCCAGCAACAATGGAGAGGACCTGACCCTTAGAAACTTACAAGTAAGCTGGAATCTTCAAAAGTTCAAATCTTTATAAGTAAAAAGATTTATTAAAATGAATAACCAAGTGTTTTAATTGACATCAGATGATCCAAACAACAAACCCTGAGAACATAGAAAAAATATAAATAAAGATATGAGCAGAACTTAATACAACAGAAAACGTATAAAATTGAGGTGATTTAGTAAGTCCAAAGAATATTCTTTGAAAAGATTTAAAAGACACACTTTGATTAAGGAAAACATAAACATATGTAAAGAATATACAGAAAGAATCAGGACAATGTTATAGCAGAGAATATATGAAATGCCAGTAAATTTGAACATTTCTGTAAAGGGGACCATTTCCTAGCTCCTAAAGTTGACCAAAACTGACACAAGAGGAAATCATTGAAGGTCATCATGTCTGCCCTTGGCATTCTTGGAACGCCCTGGCCTCAGAATGCAGCATCGGTAGTCCATGGTAACCTGCGGAGAGGGGGTGGGGCTGAAGGAGGTTGGAACACTGCCCTCACTGAGGGAGTGGGTGTGGCCATCTCTGCTGTGACTGAACAAAGGGCAGGGGAGCAGGGGGCCCAGGGCAGGGCCCTCAGAGCCCGGCAGGACCAGGGGAGTGTCACAAGCATTTGGCCCAGGCCAAAGGGCGCCTTCTTTGTCTGCACAGCTTCCCAAACACTCACATTTCCACTCAGGCCGCCCTCTTTGTTGAAGTGTGTGTGGAACGTGTCCTCGCAGTACACCTCGCTGCACAGCTAACCATAGGACTGGGCATCGTACCTTCCTGCCAGGTGACCGAAGTTCGCAGGCAGATGGGTCACTGGGACCAACGCGGAGAGGCTCCTGCCCTGACCACAGGTCGACCACAGCCGCTGCCCCAGATCGGGGGTTGCAAAGCAGCCCTGTCTGAATCCCCTGCCTCTAGAGGGCGTATTGGACCAACACTTCTAAAAAATGGGGTCCTTGCGGGCAACTCATCGGAGGGACACAAAAAAATCTTTGCCGACTTTCTCCTGAAGCTTACGAGCGTTCACACTTAAGCCTTTTACAATGTCAGCTGTTTAGCTAAACATGAGCTCATGATCTAAATTTACACAATAATGAAGAAATCAGCTACAAGGGGAGACAATCAGCAAAAACAATCAATATGAGAATTAGTTTCCCAAGGCCACCCATCAGATGTTGGAATAATCAGGTGCAAGGCAGAATATATACATAAAACTGGAACTGGAACAAGGAACAAGGATGTTTTCAAAGACTGGTAGGATCTCTAAAACATTTGTAAAGTACATGTCATTGATAAAGCTAAATACTCAAAGGTTGTGTAATACAACAGATTAATCATTGAGAAGAGTGAAATTATGCTGTTTTGAAAACTATGGCAGGTCAGATTTTCTGCCTAATGATATAAGAAGATTTCTCTCAAAAATACACATTATTTCAAAGACTTATTGGCTGTGAAATAAGTGAAGGGTATTTCAAATGGCTTGTCTGCAAAGAAAGGTGAGATGTAGGGAATCACAGAAAGTCGAGGGGAAAATATGTCAATATATACATTGCTATATGGTGAACTAAGCCTTAGGCCAGCAACAATGGAGAGGACCTGACCCTTAGAAACTTACAAGTAAGCTGGAATCTTCAAAAGTTCAAATCTTTATAAGTAAAAAGATTTATTAAAATGAATAACCAAGTGTTTTAATTGACATCAGATGATCCAAACAACAAACCCTGAGAACATAGAAAAAATATAAATAAAGATATGAGCAGAACTTAATACAACAGAAAACGTATAAAATTGAGGTGATTTAGTAAGTCCAAAGAATATTCTTTGAAAAGATTTAAAAGACACACTTTGATTAAGGAAAACATAAACATATGTAAAGAATATACAGAAAGAATCAGGACAATGTTATAGCAGAGAATATATGAAATGCCAGTAAATTTGAACATTTCTGAAAAAGGGGACCATTTCCTAGCTCCTAAAGTTGACCAAAACTGACACAAGAGGAAATCATTGAAGGTCATCATGTCTGCCCTTGGCATTCTTGGAACGCCCTGGCCTCAGAATGCAGCATCGGTAGTCCATGGTAACCTGCGGAGAGGGGGCGGGCCTGAAGCAGGTTGGAACACTGCCCTCACTGAGGGAGTGGGTGTGGCCATCTCTGCTGTGACTGAACAAAGGGCAGGGGAGCAGGGGGCCCAGGGCAGGGCCCTCAGAGCCCGGCAGGACCAGGGGAGTGTCACAAGCATTTGGCCCAGGCCAAAGGGCGCCTTCTTTGTCTGCACAGCTTCCCAAACACTCACATTTCCACTCAGGCCGCCCTCTTTGTTGAAGTGTGTGTGGAACGTGTCCTCGCAGTACACCTCGCTGCACAGCTAACCATAGGACTGGGCATCGTACCTTCCTGCCAGGTGACCGAAGTTCGCAGGCAGATGGGTCACTGGGACCAACGCGGAGAGGCTCCTGCCCTGACCACAGGTCGACCACAGCCGCTGCCCCAGATCGGGGGTTGCAAAGCAGCCCTGTCTGAATCCCCTGCCTCTAGAGGGAGTATTGGACCAACACTTCTAAAAAATGGGGTCCTTGCGGGCAACTCATCGGAGGGACACAAAAAAATCTTTGCCGACTTTCTCCTGAAGCTTACGAGCGTTCACACTTAAGCCTTTTACAATGTCAGCTGTTTAGCTAAACATGAGCTCATGATCTAAATTTACACAATAATGAAGAAATCAGCTACAAGGGGAGACAATCAGCAAAAACAATCAATATGAGAATTAGTTTCCCAAGGCCACCCATCAGATGTTGGAATAATCAGGTGCAAGGCAGAATATATACATAAAACTGGAACTGGAACAAGGAACAAGGATGTTTTCAAAGACTGGTAGGATCTCTAAAACATTTGTAAAGTACATGTCATTGATAAAGCTAAATACTCAAAGGTTGTGTAATACAACAGATTAATCATTGAGAAGAGTGAAATTATGCTGTTTTGAAAACTATGGCAGGTCAGATTTTCTGCCTAATGATATAAGAAGATTTCTCTCAAAAATACACATTATTTCAAAGACTTATTGGCTGTGAAATAAGTGAAGGGTATTTCAAATGGCTTGTCTGCAAAGAAAGGTGAGATGTAGGGAATCACAGAAAGTCGAGGGGAAAATATGTCAATATATACATTGCTATATGGTGAACTAAGCCTTAGGCCAGCAACAATGGAGAGGACCTGACCCTTAGAAACTTACAAGTAAGCTGGAATCTTCAAAAGTTCAAATCTTTATAAGTAAAAAGATTTATTAAAATGAATAACCAAGTGTTTTAATTGACATCAGATGATCAAAACAACAAACCCTGAGAACATAGAAAAAATATAAATAAAGATATGAGCAGAACTTAATACAACAGAAAACGTATAAAATTGAGGTGATTTAGTAAGTCCAAAGAATATTCTTTGAAAAGATTTAAAAGACACACTTTGATTAAGGAAAACATAAACATATGTAAAGAATATACAGAAAGAATCAGGACAATGTTATAGCAGAGAATATATGAAATGCCAGTAAATTTGAACATTTCTGAAAAAGGGGACCATTTCCTAGCTCCTAAAGTTGACCAAAACTGACACAAGAGGAAATCATTGAAGGTCATCATGTCTGCCCTTGGCATTCTTGGAACGCCCTGGCCTCAGAATGCAGCATCGGTAGTCCATGGTAACCTGCGGAGAGGGGGTGGGGCTGAAGGAGGTTGGAACACTGCCCTCACTGAGGGAGTGGGTGTGGCCATCTCTGCTGTGACTGAACAAAGGGCAGGGGAGCAGGGGGCCCAGGGCAGGGCCCTCAGAGCCCGGCAGGACCAGGGGAGTGTCACAAGCATTTGGCCCAGGCCAAAGGGCGCCTTCTTTGTCTGCACAGCTTCCCAAACACTCACATTTCCACTCAGGCCGCCCTCTTTGTTGAAGTGTGTGTGGAACGTGTCCTCGCAGTACACCTCGCTGCACAGCTAACCATAGGACTGGGCATCGTACCTTCCTGCCAGGTGACCGAAGTTCGCAGGCAGATGGGTCACTGGGACCAATGCGGAGAGGTTCCTGCCCTGACCACAGGTCGACCACAGCCGCTGCCCCAGATCGGGGGTTGCAAAGCAGCCCTGTCTGAATCCCCTGCCTCTAGAGGGAGTATTGGACCAACACTTCTAAAAAATGGGGTCCTTGCGGGCAACTCATCGGAGGGACACAAAAAAATCTTTGCCGACTTTCTCCTGAAGCTTACGAGCGTTCACACTTAAGCCTTTTACAATGTCAGCTGTTTAGCTAAACATGAGCTCATGATCTAAATTTACACAATAATGAAGAAATCAGCTACAAGGGGAGACAATCAGCAAAAACAATCAATATGAGAATTAGTTTCCCAAGGCCACCCATCAGATGTTGGAATAATCAGGTGCAAGGCAGAATATATACATAAAACTGGAACTGGAACAAGGAACAAGGATGTTTTCAAAGACTGGTAGGATCTCTAAAACATTTGTAAAGTACATGTCATTGAGAAAGCTAAATACTCAAAGGTTGTGTAATACAACAGATTAATCATTGAGAAGAGTGAAATTATGCTGTTTTGAAAACTATGGCAGGTCAGATTTTCTGCCTAATGATATAAGAAGATTTCTCTCAAAAATACACATTATTTCAAAGACTTATTGGCTGTGAAATAAGTGAAGGGTATTTCAAATGGCTTGTCTGCAAAGAAAGGTGAGATGTAGGGAATCACAGAAAGTCGAGGGGAAAATATGTCAATATATACATTGCTATATGGTGAACTAAGCCTTAGGCCAGCAACAATGGAGAGGACCTGACCCTTAGAAACTTACAAGTAAGCTGGAATCTTCAAAAGTTCAAATCTTTATAAGTAAAAAGATTTATTAAAATGAATAACCAAGTGTTTTAATTGACATCAGATGATCAAAACAACAAACCCTGAGAACATAGAAAAAATATAAATAAAGATATGAGCAGAACTTAATACAACAGAAAACGTATAAAATTGAGGTGATTTAGTAAGTCCAAAGAATATTCTTTGAAAAGATTTAAAAGACACACTTTGATTAAGGAAAACATAAACATATGTAAAGAATATACAGAAAGAATCAGGACAATGTTATAGCAGAGAATATATGAAATGCCAGTAAATTTGAACATTTCTGTAAAGGGGACCATTTCCTAGCTCCTAAAGTTGACCAAAACTGACACAAGAGGAAATCATTGAAGGTCATCATGTCTGCCCTTGGCATTCTTGGAACGCCCTGGCCTCAGAATGCAGCATCGGTAGTCCATGGTAACCTGCGGAGAGGGGGTGGGGCTGAAGGAGGTTGGAACACTGCCCTCACTGAGGGAGTGGGTGTGGCCATCTCTGCTGTGACTGAACAAAGGGCAGGGGAGCAGGGGGCCCAGGGCAGGGCCCTCAGAGCCCGGCAGGACCAGGGGAGTGTCACAAGCATTTGGCCCAGGCCAAAGGGCGCCTTCTTTGTCTGCACAGCTTCCCAAACACTCACATTTCCACTCAGGCCGCCCTCTTTGTTGAAGTGTGTGTGGAACGTGTCCTCGCAGTACACCTCGCTGCACAGCTAACCATAGGACTGGGCATCGTACCTTCTTGCCAGGTGACCGAAGTTCGCAGGCAGATGGGTCACTGGGACCAATGCGGAGAGGCTCCTGCCCTGACCACAGGTCGACCACAGCCGCTGCCCCAGATCGGGGGTTGCAAAGCAGCCCTGTCTGAATCCCCTGCCTCTAGAGGGAGTATTGGACCAACACTTCTAAAAAATGGGGTCCTTGCGGGCAACTCATCGGAGGGACACAAAAAAATCTTTGCCGACTTTCTCCTGAAGCTTACGAGCGTTCACACTTAAGCCTTTTACAATGTCAGCTGTTTAGCTAAACATGAGCTCAAGATCTAAATTTACACAATAATGAAGAAATCAGCTACAAGGGGAGACAATCAGCAAAAACAATCAATATGAGAATTAGTTTCCCAAGGCCACCCATCAGATGTTGGAATAATCAGGTGCAAGGCAGAATATATACATAAAACTGGAACTGGAACAAGGAACAAGGATGTTTTCAAAGACTGGTAGGATCTCTAAAACATTTGTAAAGTACATGTCATTGAGAAAGCTAAATACTCAAAGGTTGTGTAATACAACAGATTAATCATTGAGAAGAGTGAAATTATGCTGTTTTGAAAACTATGGCAGGTCAGATTTTCTGCCTAATGATATAAGAAGATTTCTCTCAAAAATACACATTATTTCAAAGACTTATTGGCTGTGAAATAAGTGAAGGGTATTTCAAATGGCTTGTCTGCAAAGAAAGGTGAGATGTAGGGAATCACAGAAAGTCGAGGGGAAAATATGTCAATATATACATTGCTATATGGTGAACTAAGCCTTAGGCCAGCAACAATGGAGAGGACCTGACCCTTAGAAACTTACAAGTAAGCTGGAATCTTCAAAAGTTCAAATCTTTATAAGTAAAAAGATTTATTAAAATGAATAACCAAGTGTTTTAATTGACATCAGATGATCCAAACAACAAACCCTGAGAACATAGAAAAAATATAAATAAAGATATGAGCAGAACTTAATACAACAGAAAACGTATAAAATTGAGGTGATTTAGTAAGTCCAAAGAATATTCTTTGAAAAGATTTAAAAGACACACTTTGATTAAGGAAAACATAAACATATGTAAAGAATATACAGAAAGAATCAGGACAATGTTATAGCAGAGAATATATGAAATGCCAGTAAATTAGAACATTTCTGTAAAGGGGACCATTTCCTAGCTCCTAAAGTTGACCAAAACTGACACAAGAGGAAATCATTGAAGGTCATCATGTCTGCCCTTGGCATTCTTGGAACGCCCTGGCCTCAGAATGCAGCATCGGTAGTCCATGGTAACCTGCGGAGAGGGGGTGGGGCTGAAGGAGGTTGGAACACTGCCCTCACTGAGGGAGTGGGTGTGGCCATCTCTGCTGTGACTGAACAAAGGGCAGGGGAGCAGGGGGCCCAGGGCAGGGCCCTCAGAGCCCGGCAGGACCAGGGGAGTGTCACAAGCATTTGGCCCAGGCCAAAGGGCGCCTTCTTTGTCTGCACAGCTTCCCAAACACTCACATTTCCACTCAGGCCGCCCTCTTTGTTGAAGTGTGTGTGGAACGTGTCCTCGCAGTACACCTCGCTGCACAGCTAACCATAGGACTGGGCATCGTACCTTCCTGCCAGGTGACCGAAGTTCGCAGGCAGATGGGTCACTGGGACCAACGCGGAGAGGCTCCTGCCCTGACCACAGGTCGACCACAGCCGCTGCCCCAGATCGGGGGTTGCAAAGCAGCCCTGTCTGAATCCCCTGCCTCTAGAGGGAGTATTGGACCAACACTTCTAAAAAATGGGGTCCTTGCGGGCAACTCATCGGAGGGACACAAAAAAATCTTTGCCGACTTTCTCCTGAAGCTTACGAGCGTTCACACTTAAGCCTTTTACAATGTCAGCTGTTTAGCTAAACATGAGCTCAAGATCTAAATTTACACAATAATGAAGAAATCAGCTACAAGGGGAGACAATCAGCAAAAACAATCAATATGAGAATTAGTTTCCCAAGGCCACCCATCAGATGTTGGAATAATCAGGTGCAAGGCAGAATATATACATAAAACTGGAACTGGAACAAGGAACAAGGATGTTTTCAAAGACTGGTAGGATCTCTAAAACATTTGTAAAGTACATGTCATTGATAAAGCTAAATACTCAAAGGTTGTGTAATACAACAGATTAATCATTGAGAAGAGTGAAATTATGCTGTTTTGAAAACTATGGCAGGTCAGATTTTCTGCCTAATGATATAAGAAGATTTCTCTCAAAAATACACATTATTTCAAAGACTTATTGGCTGTGAAATAAGTGAAGGGTATTTCAAATGGCTTGTCTGCAAAGAAAGGTGAGATGTAGGGAATCACAGAAAGTCGAGGGGAAAATATGTCAATATATACATTGCTATATGGTGAACTAAGCCTTAGGCCAGCAACAATGGAGAGGACCTGACCCTTAGAAACTTACAAGTAAGCTGGAATCTTCAAAAGTTCAAATCTTTATAAGTAAAAAGATTTATTAAAATGAATAACCAAGTGTTTTAATTGACATCAGATGATCCAAACAACAAACCCTGAGAACATAGAAAAAATATAAATAAAGATATGAGCAGAACTGAATACAACAGAAAACGTATAAAATTGAGGTGATTTAGTAAGTCCAAAGAATATTCTTTGAAAAGATTTAAAAGACACACTTTGATTAAGGAAAACATAAACATATGTAAAGAATATACAGAAAGAATCAGGACAATGTTATAGCAGAGAATATATGAAATGCCAGTAAATTTGAACATTTCTGTAAAGGGGACCATTTCCTAGCTCCTAAAGTTGACCAAAACTGACACAAGAGGAAATCATTGAAGGTCATCATGTCTGCCCTTGGCATTCTTGGAACGCCCTGGCCTCAGAATGCAGCATCGGTAGTCCATGGTAACCTGCGGAGAGGGGGTGGGGCTGAAGGAGGTTGGAACACTGCCCTCACTGAGGGAGTGGGTGTGGCCATCTCTGCTGTGACTGAACAAAGGGCAGGGGAGCAGGGGGCCCAGGGCAGGGCCCTCAGAGCCCGGCAGGACCAGGGGAGTGTCACAAGCATTTGGCCCAGGCCAAAGGGCGCCTTCTTTGTCTGCACAGCTTCCCAAACACTCACATTTCCACTCAGGCCGCCCTCTTTGTTGAAGTGTGTGTGGAACGTGTCCTCGCAGTACACCTCGCTGCACAGCTAACCATAGGACTGGGCATCGTACCTTCCTGCCAGGTGACCGAAGTTCGCAGGCAGATGGGTCACTGGGACCAACGCGGAGAGGCTCCTGCCCTGACCACAGGTCGCCCACAGCCGCTGCCCCAGATCGGGGGTTGCAAAGCAGCCCTGTCTGAATCCCCTGCCTCTAGAGGGAGTATTGGACCAACACTTCTAAAAAATGGGGTCCTTGCGGGCAACTCATCGGAGGGACACAAAAAAATCTTTGCCGACTTTCTCCTGAAGCTTACGAGCGTTCACACTTAAGCCTTTTACAATGTCAGCTGTTTAGCTAAACATGAGCTCATGATCTAAATTTACACAATAATGAAGAAATCAGCTACAAGGGGAGACAATCAGCAAAAACAATCAATATGAGAATTAGTTTCCCAAGGCCACCCATCAGATGTTGGAATAATCAGGTGCAAGGCAGAATATATACATAAAACTGGAACTGGAACAAGGAACAAGGATGTTTTCAAAGACTGGTAGGATCTCTAAAACATTTGTAAAGTACATGTCATTGATAAAGCTAAATACTCAAAGGTTGTGTAATACAACAGATTAATCATTGAGAAGAGTGAAATTATGCTGTTTTGAAAACTATGGCAGGTCAGATTTTCTGCCTAATGATATAAGAAGATTTCTCTCAAAAATACACATTATTTCAAAGACTTATTGGCTGTGAAATAAGTTAAGGGTATTTCAAATGGCTTGTCTGCAAAGAAAGGTGAGATGTAGGGAATCACAGAAAGTCGAGGGGAAAATATGTCAATATATACATTGCTATATGGTGAACTAAGCCTTAGGCCAGCAACAATGGAGAGGACCTGACCCTTAGAAACTTACAAGTAAGCTGGAATCTTCAAAAGTTCAAATCTTTATAAGTAAAAAGATTTATTAAAATGAATAACCAAGTGTTTTAATTGACATCAGATGATCCAAACAACAAACCCTGAGAACATAGAAAAAATATAAATAAAGATATGAGCAGAACTTAATACAACAGAAAACGTATAAAATTGAGGTGATTTAGTAAGTCCAAAGAATATTCTTTGAAAAGATTTAAAAGACACACTTTGATTAAGGAAAACATAAACATATGTAAAGAATATACAGAAAGAATCAGGACAATGTTATAGCAGAGAATATATGAAATGCCAGTAAATTTGAACATTTCTGTAAAGGGGACCATTTCCTAGCTCCTAAAGTTGACCAAAACTGACACAAGAGGAAATCATTGAAGGTCATCATGTCTGCCCTTGGCATTCTTGGAACGCCCTGGCCTCAGAATGCAGCATCGGTAGTCCATGGTAACCTGCGGAGAGGGGGTGGGGCTGAAGGAGGTTGGAACACTGCCCTCACTGAGGGAGTGGGTGTGGCCATCTCTGCTGTGACTGAACAAAGGGCAGGGGAGCAGGGGGCCCAGGGCAGGGCCCTCAGAGCCCGGCAGGACCAGGGGAGTGTCACAAGCATTTGGCCCAGGCCAAAGGGCGCCTTCTTTGTCTGCACAGCTTCCCAAACACTCACATTTCCACTCAGGCCGCCCTCTTTGTTGAAGTGTGTGTGGAACGTGTCCTCGCAGTACACCTCGCTGCACAGCTAACCATAGGACTGGGCATCGTACCTTCCTGCCAGGTGACCGAAGTTCGCAGGCAGATGGGTCACTGGGACCAACGCGGAGAGGCTCCTGCCCTGACCACAGGTCGACCACAGCCGCTGCCCCAGATCGGGGGTTGCAAAGCAGCCCTGTCTGAATCCCCTGCCTCTAGAGGGAGTATTGGACCAACACTTCTAAAAAATGGGGTCCTTGCGGGCAACTCATCGGAGGGACACAAAAAAATCTTTGCCGACTTTCTCCTGAAGCTTACGAGCGTTCACACTTAAGCCTTTTACAATGTCAGCTGTTTAGCTAAACATGAGCTCAAGATCTAAATTTACACAATAATGAAGAAATCAGCTACAAGGGGAGACAATCAGCAAAAACAATCAATATGAGAATTAGTTTCCCAAGGCCACCCATCAGATGTTGGAATAATCAGGTGCAAGGCAGAATATATACATAAAACTGGAACTGGAACAAGGAACAAGGATGTTTTCAAAGACTGGTAGGATCTCTAAAACATTTGTAAAGTACATGTCATTGATAAAGCTAAATACTCAAAGGTTGTGTAATACAACAGATTAATCATTGAGAAGAGTGAAATTATGCTGTTTTGAAAACTATGCCAGGTCAGATTTTCTGCCTAATGATATAAGAAGATTTCTCTCAAAAATACACATTATTTCAAAGACTTATTGGCTGTGAAAAAAGTGAAGGGTATTTCAAATGGCTTGTCTGCAAAGAAAGGTGAGATGTAGGGAATCACAGAAAGTCGAGGGGAAAATATGTCAATATATACATTGCTATATGGTGAACTAAGCCTTAGGCCAGCAACAATGGAGAGGACCTGACCCTTAGAAACTTACAAGTAAGCTGGAATCTTCAAAAGTTCAAATCTTTATAAGTAAAAAGATTTATTAAAATGAATAACCAAGTGTTTTAATTGACATCAGATGATCCAAACAACAAACCCTGAGAACATAGAAAAAATATAAATAAAGATATGAGCAGAACTTAATACAACAGAAAACGTATAAAATTGAGGTGATTTAGTAAGTCCAAAGAATATTCTTTGAAAAGATTTAAAAGACACACTTTGATTAAGGAAAACATAAACATATGTAAAGAATATACAGAAAGAATCAGGACAATGTTATAGCAGAGAATATATGAAATGCCAGTAAATTTGAACATTTCTGTAAAGGGGACCATTTCCTAGCTCCTAAAGTTGACCAAAACTGACACAAGAGGAAATCATTGAAGGTCATCATGTCTGCCCTTGGCATTCTTGGAACGCCCTGGCCTCAGAATGCAGCATCGGTAGTCCATGGTAACCTGCGGAGAGGGGGTGGGGCTGAAGGAGGTTGGAACACTGCCCTCACTGAGGGAGTGGGTGTGGCCATCTCTGCTGTGACTGAACAAAGGGCAGGGGAGCAGGGGGCCCAGGGCAGGGCCCTCAGAGCCCGGCAGGACCAGGGGAGTGTCACAAGCATTTGGCCCAGGCCAAAGGGCGCCTTCTTTGTCTGCACAGCTTCCCAAACACTCACATTTCCACTCAGGCCGCCCTCTTTGTTGAAGTGTGTGTGGAACGTGTCCTCGCAGTACACCTCGCTGCACAGCTAACCATAGGACTGGGCATCGTACCTTCCTGCCAGGTGACCGAAGTTCGCAGGCAGATGGGTCACTGGGACCAACGCGGAGAGGCTCCTGCCCTGACCACAGGTCGACCACAGCCGCTGCCCCAGATCGGGGGTTGCAAAGCAGCCCTGTCTGAATCCCCTGCCTCTAGAGGGAGTATTGGACCAACACTTCTAAAAAATGGGGTCCTTGCGGGCAACTCATCGGAGGGACACAAAAAAATCTTTGCCGACTTTCTCCTGAAGCTTACGAGCGTTCACACTTAAGCCTTTTACAATGTCAGCTGTTTAGCTAAACATGAGCTCAAGATCTAAATTTACACAATAATGAAGAAATCAGCTACAAGGGGAGACAATCAGCAAAAACAATCAATATGAGAATTAGTTTCCCAAGGCCACCCATCAGATGTTGGAATAATCAGGTGCAAGGCAGAATATATACATAAAACTGGAACTGGAACAAGGAACAAGGATGTTTTCAAAGACTGGTAGGATCTCTAAAACATTTGTAAAGTACATGTCATTGATAAAGCTAAATACTCAAAGGTTGTGTAATACAACAGATTAATCATTGAGAAGAGTGAAATTATGCTGTTTTGAAAACTATGGCAGGTCAGATTTTCTGCCTAATGATATAAGAAGATTTCTCTCAAAAATACACATTATTTCAAAGACTTATTGGCTGTGAAAAAAGTGAAGGGTATTTCAAATGGCTTGTCTGCAAAGAAAGGTGAGATGTAGGGAATCACAGAAAGTCGAGGGGAAAATATGTCAATATATACATTGCTATATGGTGAACTAAGCCTTAGGCCAGCAACAATGGAGAGGACCTGACCCTTAGAAACTTACAAGTAAGCTGGAATCTTCAAAAGTTCAAATCTTTATAAGTAAAAAGATTTATTAAAATGAATAACCAAGTGTTTTAATTGACATCAGATGATCCAAACAACAAACCCTGAGAACATAGAAAAAATATAAATAAAGATATGAGCAGAACTTAATACAACAGAAAACGTATAAAATTGAGGTGATTTAGTAAGTCCAAAGAATATTCTTTGAAAAGATTTAAAAGACACACTTTGATTAAGGAAAACATAAACATATGTAAAGAATATACAGAAAGAATCAGGACAATGTTATAGCAGAGAATATATGAAATGCCAGTAAATTTGAACATTTCTGTAAAGGGGACCATTTCCTAGCTCCTAAAGTTGACCAAAACTGACACAAGAGGAAATCATTGAAGGTCATCATGTCTGCCCTTGGCATTCTTGGAACGCCCTGGCCTCAGAATGCAGCATCGGTAGTCCATGGTAACCTGCGGAGAGGGGGTGGGGCTGAAGGAGGTTGGAACACTGCCCTCACTGAGGGAGTGGGTGTGGCCATCTCTGCTGTGACTGAACAAAGGGCAGGGGAGCAGGGGGCCCAGGGCAGGGCCCTCAGAGCCCGGCAGGACCAGGGGAGTGTCACAAGCATTTGGCCCAGGCCAAAGGGCGCCTTCTTTGTCTGCACAGCTTCCCAAACACTCACATTTCCACTCAGGCCGCCCTCTTTGTTGAAGTGTGTGTGGAACGTGTCCTCGCAGTACACCTCGCTGCACAGCTAACCATAGGACTGGGCATCGTACCTTCCTGCCAGGTGACCGAAGTTCGCAGGCAGATGGGTCACTGGGACCAACGCGGAGAGGCTCCTGCCCTGACCACAGGTCGACCACAGCCGCTGCCCCAGATCGGGGGTTGCAAAGCAGCCCTGTCTGAATCCCCTGCCTCTAGAGGGAGTATTGGACCAACACTTCTAAAAAATGGGGTCCTTGCGGGCAACTCATCGGAGGGACACAAAAAAATCTTTGCCGACTTTCTCCTGAAGCTTACGAGCGTTCACACTTAAGCCTTTTACAATGTCAGCTGTTTAGCTAAACATGAGCTCATGATCTAAATTTACACAATAATGAAGAAATCAGCTACAAGGGGAGACAATCAGCAAAAACAATCCATATGAGAATTAGTTTCCCAAGGCCACCCATCAGATGTTGGAATAATCAGGTGCAAGGCAGAATATATACATAAAACTGGAACTGGAACAAGGAACAAGGATGTTTTCAAAGACTGGTAGGATCTCTAAAACATTTGTAAAGTACATGTCATTGATAAAGCTAAATACTCAAAGGTTGTGTAATACAACAGATTAATCATTGAGAAGAGTGAAATTATGCTGTTTTGAAAACTATGGCAGGTCAGATTTTCTGCCTAATGATATAAGAAGATTTCTCTCAAAAATACACATTATTTCAAAGACTTATTGGCTGTGAAATAAGTGAAGGGTATTTCAAATGGCTTGTCTGCAAAGAAAGGTGAGATGTAGGGAATCACAGAAAGTCGAGGGGAAAATATGTCAATATATACATTGCTATATGGTGAACTAAGCCTTAGGCCAGCAACAATGGAGAGGACCTGACCCTTAGAAACTTACAAGTAAGCTGGAATCTTCAAAAGTTCAAATCTTTATAAGTAAAAAGATTTATTAAAATGAATAACCAAGTGTTTTAATTGACATCAGATGATCCAAACAACAAACCCTGAGAACATAGAAAAAATATAAATAAAGATATGAGCAGAACTTAATACAACAGAAAACGTATAAAATTGAGGTGATTTAGTAAGTCCAAAGAATATTCTTTGAAAAGATTTAAAAGACACACTTTGATTAAGGAAAACATAAACATATGTAAAGAATATACAGAAAGAATCAGGACAATGTTATAGCAGAGAATATATGAAATGCCAGTAAATTTGAACATTTCTGAAAAAGGGGACCATTTCCTAGCTCCTAAAGTTGACCAAAACTGACACAAGAGCAAATCATTGAAGGTCATCATGTCTGCCCTTGGCATTCTTGGAACGCCCTGGCCTCAGAATGCAGCATCGGTAGTCCATGGTAACCTGCGGAGAGGGGGCGGGGCTGAAGGAGGTTGGAACACTGCCCTCACTGAGGGAGTGGGTGTGGCCATCTCTGCTGTGACTGAACAAAGGGCAGGGGAGCAGGGGGCCCAGGGCAGGGCCCTCAGAGCCCGGCAGGACCAGGGGAGTGTCACAAGCATTTGGCCCAGGCCAAAGGGCGCCTTCTTTGTCTGCACAGCTTCCCAAACACTCACATTTCCACTCAGGCCGCCCTCTTTGTTGAAGTGTGTGTGGAACGTGTCCTCGCAGTACACCTCGCTGCACAGCTAACCATAGGACTGGGCATCGTACCTTCCTGCCAGGTGACCGAAGTTCGCAGGCAGATGGGTCACTGGGACCAACGCGGAGAGGCTCCTGCCCTGACCACAGGTCGACCACAGCCGCTGCCCCAGATCGGGGGTTGCAAAGCAGCCCTGTCTGAATCCCCTGCCTCTAGAGGGAGTATTGGACCAACACTTCTAAAAAATGGGGTCCTTGCGGGCAACTCATCGGAGGGACACAAAAAAATCTTTGCCGACTTTCTCCTGAAGCTTACGAGCGTTCACACTTAAGCCTTTTACAATGTCAGCTGTTTAGCTAAACATGAGCTCAAGATCTAAATTTACACAATAATGAAGAAATCAGCTACAAGGGGAGACAATCAGCAAAAACAATCAATATGAGAATTAGTTTCCCAAGGCCACCCATCAGATGTTGGAATAATCAGGTGCAAGGCAGAATATATACATAAAACTGGAACTGGAACAAGGAACAAGGATGTTTTCAAAGACTGGTAGGATCTCTAAAACATTTGTAAAGTACATGTCATTGATAAAGCTAAATACTCAAAGGTTGTGTAATACAACAGATTAATCATTGAGAAGAGTGAAATTATGCTGTTTTGAAAACTATGGCAGGTCAGATTTTCTGCCTAATGATATAAGAAGATTTCTCTCAAAAATACACATTATTTCAAAGACTTATTGGCTGTGAAATAAGTGAAGGGTATTTCAAATGGCTTGTCTGCAAAGAAAGGTGAGATGTAGGGAATCACAGAAAGTCGAGGGGAAAATATGTCAATATATACATTGCTATATGGTGAACTAAGCCTTAGGCCAGCAACAATGGAGAGGACCTGACCCTTAGAAACTTACAAGTAAGCTGGAATCTTCAAAAGTTCAAATCTTTATAAGTAAAAAGATTTATTAAAATGAATAACCAAGTGTTTTAATTGACATCAGATGATCCAAACAACAAACCCTGAGAACATAGAAAAAATATAAATAAAGATATGAGCAGAACTTAATACAACAGAAAACGTATAAAATTGAGGTGATTTAGTAAGTCCAAAGAATATTCTTTGAAAAGATTTAAAAGACACACTTTGATTAAGGAAAACATAAACATATGTAAAGAATATACAGAAAGAATCAGGACAATGTTATAGCAGAGAATATATGAAATGCCAGTAAATTTGAACATTTCTGTAAAGGGGACCATTTCCTAGCTCCTAAAGTTGACCAAAACTGACACAAGAGGAAATCATTGAAGGTCATCATGTCTGCCCTTGGCATTCTTGGAACGCCCTGGCCTCAGAATGCAGCATCGGTAGTCCATGGTAACCTGCGGAGAGGGGGTGGGGCTGAAGGAGGTTGGAACACTGCCCTCACTGAGGGAGTGGGTGTGGCCATCTCTGCTGTGACTGAACAAAGGGCAGGGGAGCAGGGGGCCCAGGGCAGGGCCCTCAGAGCCCGGCAGGACCAGGGGAGTGTCACAAGCATTTGGCCCAGGCCAAAGGGCGCCTTCTTTGTCTGCACAGCTTCCCAAACACTCACATTTCCACTCAGGCCGCCCTCTTTGTTGAAGTGTGTGTGGAACGTGTCCTCGCAGTACACCTCGCTGCACAGCTAACCATAGGACTGGGCATCGTACCTTCCTGCCAGGTGACCGAAGTTCGCAGGCAGATGGGTCACTGGGACCAACGCGGAGAGGCTCCTGCCCTGACCACAGGTCGACCACAGCCGCTGCCCCAGATCGGGGGTTGCAAAGCAGCCCTGTCTGAATCCCCTGCCTCTAGAGGGAGTATTGGACCAACACTTCTAAAAAATGGGGGCCTTGCGGGCAACTCATCGGAGGGACACAAAAAAATCTTTGCCGACTTTCTCCTGAAGCTTACGAGCGTTCACACTTAAGCCTTTTACAATGTCAGCTGTTTAGCTAAACATGAGCTCATGATCTAAATTTACACAATAATGAAGAAATCAGCTACAAGGGGAGACAATCAGCAAAAACAATCAATATGAGAATTAGTTTCCCAAGGCCACCCATCAGATGTTGGAATAATCAGGTGCAAGGCAGAATATATACATAAAACTGGAACTGGAACAAGGAACAAGGATGTTTTCAAAGACTGGTAGGATCTCTAAAACATTTGTAAAGTACATGTCATTGATAAAGCTAAATACTCAAAGGTTGTGTAATACAACAGATTAATCATTGAGAAGAGTGAAATTATGCTGTTTTGAAAACTATGGCAGGTCAGATTTTCTGCCTAATGATATAAGAAGATTTCTCTCAAAAATACACATTATTTCAAAGACTTATTGGCTGTGAAATAAGTGAAGGGTATTTCAAATGGCTTGTCTGCAAAGAAAGGTGAGATGTAGGGAATCACAGAAAGTCGAGGGGAAAATATGTCAATATATACATTGCTATATGGTGAACTAAGCCTTAGGCCAGCAACAATGGAGAGGACCTGACCCTTAGAAACTTACAAGTAAGCTGGAATCTTCAAAAGTTCAAATCTTTCTAAGTAAAAAGATTTATTAAAATGAATAACCAAGTGTTTTAATTGACATCAGATGATCAAAACAACAAACCCTGAGAACATAGAAAAAATATAAATAAAGATATGAGCAGAACTTAATACAACAGAAAACGTATAAAATTGAGGTGATTTAGTAAGTCCAAAGAATATTCTTTGAAAAGATTTAAAAGACACACTTTGATTAAGGAAAACATAAACATATGTAAAGAATATACAGAAAGAATCAGGACAATGTTATAGCAGAGAATATATGAAATGCCAGTAAATTTGAACATTTCTGTAAAGGGGACCATTTCTTAGCTCCTAAAGTTGACCAAAACTGACACAAGAGGAAATCATTGAAGGTCATCATGTCTGCCCTTGGCATACTTGGAACGCCCTGGCCTCAGAATGCAGCATCGGTAGTCCATGGTAACCTGCGAAGAGGGGGCGGGGCTGAAGCAGGTTGGAACACTGCCCTCACTGAGGGAGTGGGTGTGGCCATCTCTGCTGTGACTGAACAAAGGGCAGGGGAGCAGGGGGCCCAGAGCAGGGCCCTCAGAGCCCGGCAGGACCAGGGGAGTGTCACAGGCATTTGGCCCAGGCCAAAGGGCGCCTTCTTTGTCTGCACAGCTTCCCAAACACTCACATTTCCACTCAGGCCGCCCTCTTTGTTGAAGTGTGTGTGGAACGTGTCCTCGCAGTACACCTCGCTGCACAGCTAACCATAGGACTGGGCATCGTACCTTCCTGCCAGGTGACCGAAGTTCGCAGGCAGATGGGTCACTGGGACCAACGCGGAGAGGCTCCTGCCCTGACCACAGGTCGACCACAGCCGCTGCCCCAGATCGGGGGTTGCAAAGCAGCCCTGTCTGAATCCCCTGCCTCTAGAGGGAGTATTGGACCAACACTTCTAAAAAATGGGGTCCTTGCGGGCAACTCATCGGAGGGACACAAAAAAATCTTTGCCGACTTTCTCCTGAAGCTTACGAGCGTTCACACTTAAGCCTTTTACAATGTCAGCTGTTTAGCTAAACATGAGCTCATGATCTAAATTTACACAATAATGAAGAAATCAGCTACAAGGGGAGACAATCAGCAAAAACAATCAATATGAGAATTAGTTTCCCAAGGCCACCCATCAGATGTTGGAATAATCAGGTGCAAGGCAGAATATATACATAAAACTGGAACTGGAACAAGGAACAAGGATGTTTTCAAAGACTGGTAGGATCTCTAAAACATTTGTAAAGTACATGTCATTGATAAAGCTAAATACTCAAAGGTTGTGTAATACAACAGATTAATCATTGAGAAGAGTGAAATTATGCTGTTTTGAAAACTATGGCAGGTCAGATTTTCTGCCTAATGATATAAGAAGATTTCTCTCAAAAATACACATTATTTCAAAGACTTATTGGCTGTGAAATAAGTGAAGGGTATTTCAAATGGCTTGTCTGCAAAGAAAGGTGAGATGTAGGGAATCACAGAAAGTCGAGGGGAAAATATGTCAATATATACATTGCTATATGGTGAACTAAGCCTTAGGCCAGCAACAATGGAGAGGACCTGACCCTTAGAAACTTACAAGTAAGCTGGAATCTTCAAAAGTTCAAATCTTTATAAGTAAAAAGATTTATTAAAATGAATAACCAAGTGTTTTAATTGACATCAGATGATCCAAACAACAAACCCTGAGAACATAGAAAAAATATAAATAAAGATATGAGCAGAACTTAATACAACAGAAAACGTATAAAATTGAGGTGATTTAGTAAGTCCAAAGAATATTCTTTGAAAAGATTTAAAAGACACACTTTGATTAAGGAAAACATAAACATATGTAAAGAATATACAGAAAGAATCAGGACAATGTTATAGCAGAGAATATATGAAATGCCAGTAAATTTGAACATTTCTGTAAAGGGGACCATTTCCTAGCTCCTAAAGTTGACCAAAACTGACACAAGAGGAAATCATTGAAGGTCATCATGTCTGCCCTTGGCATTCTTGGAACGCCCTGGCCTCAGAATGCAGCATCGGTAGTCCATGGTAACCTGCGGAGAGGGGGTGGGGCTGAAGGAGGTTGGAACACTGCCCTCACTGAGGGAGTGGGTGTGGCCATCTCTGCTGTGACTGAACAAAGGGCAGGGGAGCAGGGGGCCCAGGGCAGGGCCCTCAGAGCCCGGCAGGACCAGGGGAGTGTCACAAGCATTTGGCCCAGGCCAAAGGGCGCCTTCTTTGTCTGCACAGCTTCCCAAACACTCACATTTCCACTCAGGCCGCCCTCTTTGTTGAAGTGTGTGTGGAACGTGTCCTCGCAGTACACCTCGCTGCACAGCTAACCATAGGACTGGGCATCGTACCTTCCTGCCAGGTGACCGAAGTTCGCAGGCAGATGGGTCACTGGGACCAACGCGGAGAGGCTCCTGCCCTGACCACAGGTCGACCACAGCCGCTGCCCCAGATCGGGGGTTGCAAAGCAGCCCTGTCTGAATCCCCTGCCTCTAGAGGGAGTATTGGACCAACACTTCTAAAAAATGGGGTCCTTGCGGGCAACTCATCGGAGGGACACAAAAAAATCTTTGCCGACTTTCTCCTGAAGCTTACGAGCGTTCACACTTAAGCCTTTTACAATGTCAGCTGTTTAGCTAAACATGAGCTCATGATCTAAATTTACACAATAATGAAGAAATCAGCTACAAGGGGAGACAATCAGCAAAAACAATCCATATGAGAATTAGTTTCCCAAGGCCACCCATCAGATGTTGGAATAATCAGGTGCAAGGCAGAATATATACATAAAACTGGAACTGGAACAAGGAACAAGGATGTTTTCAAAGACTGGTAGGATCTCTAAAACATTTGTAAAGTACATGTCATTGATAAAGCTAAATACTCAAAGGTTGTGTAATACAACAGATTAATCATTGAGAAGAGTGAAATTATGCTGTTTTGAAAACTATGGCAGGTCAGATTTTCTGCCTAATGATATAAGAAGATTTCTCTCAAAAATACACATTATTTCAAAGACTTATTGGCTGTGAAATAAGTGAAGGGTATTTCAAATGGCTTGTCTGCAAAGAAAGGTGAGATGTAGGGAATCACAGAAAGTCGAGGGGAAAATATGTCAATATATACATTGCTATATGGTGAACTAAGCCTTAGGCCAGCAACAATGGAGAGGACCTGACCCTTAGAAACTTACAAGTAAGCTGGAATCTTCAAAAGTTCAAATCTTTATAAGTAAAAAGATTTATTAAAATGAATAACCAAGTGTTTTAATTGACATCAGATGATCCAAACAACAAACCCTGAGAACATAGAAAAAATATAAATAAAGATATGAGCAGAACTTAATACAACAGAAAACGTATAAAATTGAGGTGATTTAGTAAGTCCAAAGAATATTCTTTGAAAAGATTTAAAAGACACACTTTGATTAAGGAAAACATAAACATATGTAAAGAATATACAGAAAGAATCAGGACAATGTTATAGCAGAGAATATATGAAATGCCAGTAAATTTGAACATTTCTGAAAAAGGGGACCATTTCCTAGCTCCTAAAGTTGACCAAAACTGACACAAGAGCAAATCATTGAAGGTCATCATGTCTGCCCTTGGCATTCTTGGAACGCCCTGGCCTCAGAATGCAGCATCGGTAGTCCATGGTAACCTGCGGAGAGGGGGCGGGGCTGAAGGAGGTTGGAACACTGCCCTCACTGAGGGAGTGGGTGTGGCCATCTCTGCTGTGACTGAACAAAGGGCAGGGGAGCAGGGGGCCCAGGGCAGGGCCCTCAGAGCCCGGCAGGACCAGGGGAGTGTCACAAGCATTTGGCCCAGGCCAAAGGGCGCCTTCTTTGTCTGCACAGCTTCCCAAACACTCACATTTCCACTCAGGCCGCCCTCTTTGTTGAAGTGTGTGTGGAACGTGTCCTCGCAGTACACCTCGCTGCACAGCTAACCATAGGACTGGGCATCGTACCTTCCTGCCAGGTGACCGAAGTTCGCAGGCAGATGGGTCACTGGGACCAACGCGGAGAGGCTCCTGCCCTGACCACAGGTCGACCACAGCCGCTGCCCCAGATCGGGGGTTGCAAAGCAGCCCTGTCTGAATCCCCTGCCTCTAGAGGGAGTATTGGACCAACACTTCTAAAAAATGGGGTCCTTGCGGGCAACTCATCGGAGGGACACAAAAAAATCTTTGCCGACTTTCTCCTGAAGCTTACGAGCGTTCACACTTAAGCCTTTTACAATGTCAGCTGTTTAGCTAAACATGAGCTCATGATCTAAATTTACACAATAATGAAGAAATCAGCTACAAGGGGAGACAATCAGCAAAAACAATCAATATGAGAATTAGTTTCCCAAGGCCACCCATCAGATGTTGGAATAATCAGGTGCAAGGCAGAATATATACATAAAACTGGAACTGGAACAAGGAACAAGGATGTTTTCAAAGACTGGTAGGATCTCTAAAACATTTGTAAAGTACATGTCATTGATAAAGCTAAATACTCAAAGGTTGTGTAATACAACAGATTAATCATTGAGAAGAGTGAAATTATGCTGTTTTGAAAACTATGGCAGGTCAGATTTTCTGCCTAATGATATAAGAAGATTTCTCTCAAAAATACACATTATTTCAAAGACTTATTGGCTGTGAAATAAGTGAAGGGTATTTCAAATGGCTTGTCTGCAAAGAAAGGTGAGATGTAGGGAATCACAGAAAGTCGAGGGGAAAATATGTCAATATATACATTGCTATATGGTGAACTAAGCCTTAGGCCAGCAACAATGGAGAGGACCTGACCCTTAGAAACTTACAAGTAAGCTGGAATCTTCAAAAGTTCAAATCTTTATAAGTAAAAAGATTTATTAAAATGAATAACCAAGTGTTTTAATTGACATCAGATGATCCAAACAACAAACCCTGAGAACATAGAAAAAATATAAATAAAGATATGGGCAGAACTTAATACAACAGAAAACGTATAAAATTGAGGTGATTTAGTAAGTCCAAAGAATATTCTTTGAAAAGATTTAAAAGACACACTTTGATTAAGGAAAACATAAACATATGTAAAGAATATACAGAAAGAATCAGGACAATGTTATAGCAGAGAATATATGAAATGCCAGTAAATTTGAACATTTCTGTAAAGGGGACCATTTCCTAGCTCCTAAAGTTGACCAAAACTGACACAAGAGGAAATCATTGAAGGTCATCATGTCTGCCCTTGGCATTCTTGGAACGCCCTGGCCTCAGAATGCAGCATCGGTAGTCCATGGTAACCTGCGGAGAGGGGGTGGGGCTGAAGGAGGTTGGAACACTGCCCTCACTGAGGGAGTGGGTGTGGCCATCTCTGCTGTGACTGAACAAAGGGCAGGGGAGCAGGGGGCCCAGGGCAGGGCCCTCAGAGCCCGGCAGGACCAGGGGAGTGTCACAAGCATTTGGCCCAGGCCAAAGGGCGCCTTCTTTGTCTGCACAGCTTCCCAAACACTCACATTTCCACTCAGGCCGCCCTCTTTGTTGAAGTGTGTGTGGAACGTGTCCTCGCAGTACACCTCGCTGCACAGCTAACCATAGGACTGGGCATCGTACCTTCCTGCCAGGTGACCGAAGTTCGCAGGCAGATGGGTCACTGGGACCAATGCGGAGAGGTTCCTGCCCTGACCACAGGTCGACCACAGCCGCTGCCCCAGATCGGGGGTTGCAAAGCAGCCCTGTCTGAATCCCCTGCCTCTAGAGGGAGTATTGGACCAACACTTCTAAAAAATGGGGTCCTTGCGGGCAACTCATCGGAGGGACACAAAAAAATCTTTGCCGACTTTCTCCTGAAGCTTACGAGCGTTCACACTTAAGCCTTTTACAATGTCAGCTGTTTAGCTAAACATGAGCTCATGATCTAAATTTACACAATAATGAAGAAATCAGCTACAAGGGGAGACAATCAGCAAAAACAATCAATATGAGAATTAGTTTCCCAAGGCCACCCATCAGATGTTGGAATAATCAGGTGCAAGGCAGAATATATACATAAAACTGGAACTGGAACAAGGAACAAGGATGTTTTCAAAGACTGGTAGGATCTCTAAAACATTTGTAAAGTACATGTCATTGATAAAGCTAAATACTCAAAGGTTGTGTAATACAACAGATTAATCATTGAGAAGAGTGAAATTATGCTGTTTTGAAAACTATGGCAGGTCAGATTTTCTGCCTAATGATATAAGAAGATTTCTCTCAAAAATACACATTATTTCAAAGACTTATTGGCTGTGAAATAAGTGAAGGGTATTTCAAATGGCTTGTCTGCAAAGAAAGGTGAGATGTAGGGAATCACAGAAAGTCGAGGGGAAAATATGTCAATATATACATTGCTATATGGTGAACTAAGCCTTAGGCCAGCAACAATGGAGAGGACCTGACCCTTAGAAACTTACAAGTAAGCTGGAATCTTCAAAAGTTCAAATCTTTATAAGTAAAAAGATTTATTAAAATGAATAACCAAGTGTTTTAATTGACATCAGATGATCCAAACAACAAACCCTGAGAACATAGAAAAAATATAAATAAAGATATGAGCAGAACTTAATACAACAGAAAACGTATAAAATTGAGGTGATTTAGTAAGTCCAAAGAATATTCTTTGAAAAGATTTAAAAGACACACTTTGATTAAGGAAAACATAAACATATGTAAAGAATATACAGAAAGAATCAGGACAATGTTATAGCAGAGAATATATGAAATGCCAGTAAATTTGAACATTTCTGTAAAGGGGACCATTTCTTAGCTCCTAAAGTTGACCAAAACTGACACAAGAGGAAATCATTGAAGGTCATCATGTCTGCCCTTGGCATACTTGGAACGCCCTGGCCTCAGAATGCAGCATCGGTAGTCCATGGTAACCTGCGAAGAGGGGGCGGGGCTGAAGCAGGTTGGAACACTGCCCTCACTGAGGGAGTGGGTGTGGCCATCTCTGCTGTGACTGAACAAAGGGCAGGGGAGCAGGGGGCCCAGAGCAGGGCCCTCAGAGCCCCGCAGGACCAGGGGAGTGTCACAAGCATTTGGCCCAGGCCAAAGGGCGCCTTCTTTGTCTGCACAGCTTCCCAAACACTCACATTTCCACTCAGGCCGCCCTCTTTGTTGAAGTGTGTGTGGAACGTGTCCTCGCAGTACACCTCGCTGCACAGCTAACCATAGGACTGGGCATCGTACCTTCCTGCCAGGTGACCGAAGTTCGCAGGCAGATGGGTCACTGGGACCAACGCGGAGAGGCTCCTGCCCTGACCACAGGTCGACCACAGCCGCTGCCCCAGATCGGGGGTTGCAAAGCAGCCCTGTCTGAATCCCCTGCCTCTAGAGGGAGTATTGGACCAACACTTCTAAAAAATGGGGTCCTTGCGGGCAACTCATCGGAGGGACACAAAAAAATCTTTGCCGACTTTCTCCTGAAGCTTACGAGCGTTCACACTTAAGCCTTTTACAATGTCAGCTGTTTAGCTAAACATGAGCTCATGATCTAAATTTACACAATAATGAAGAAATCAGCTACAAGGGGAGACAATCAGCAAAAACAATCAATATGAGAATTAGTTTCCCAAGGCCACCCATCAGATGTTGGAATAATCAGGTGCAAGGCAGAATATATACATAAAACTGGAACTGGAACAAGGAACAAGGATGTTTTCAAAGACTGGTAGGATCTCTAAAACATTTGTAAAGTACATGTCATTGATAAAGCTAAATACTCAAAGGTTGTGTAATACAACAGATTAATCATTGAGAAGAGTGAAATTATGCTGTTTTGAAAACTATGGCAGGTCAGATTTTCTGCCTAATGATATAAGAAGATTTCTCTCAAAAATACACATTATTTCAAAGACTTATTGGCTGTGAAATAAGTGAAGGGTATTTCAAATGGCTTGTCTGCAAAGAAAGGTGAGATGTAGGGAATCACAGAAAGTCGAGGGGAAAATATGTCAATATATACATTGCTATATGGTGAACTAAGCCTTAGGCCAGCAACAATGGAGAGGACCTGACCCTTAGAAACTTACAAGTAAGCTGGAATCTTCAAAAGTTCAAATCTTTATAAGTAAAAAGATTTATTAAAATGAATAACCAAGTGTTTTAATTGACATCAGATGATCCAAACAACAAACCCTGAGAACATAGAAAAAATATAAATAAAGATATGAGCAGAACTTAATACAACAGAAAACGTATAAAATTGAGGTGATTTAGTAAGTCCAAAGAATATTCTTTGAAAAGATTTAAAAGACACACTTTGATTAAGGAAAACATAAACATATGTAAAGAATATACAGAAAGAATCAGGACAATGTTATAGCAGAGAATATATGAAATGCCAGTAAATTTGAACATTTCTGTAAAGGGGACCATTTCCTAGCTCCTAAAGTTGACCAAAACTGACACAAGAGGAAATCATTGAAGGTCATCATGTCTGCCCTTGGCATTCTTGGAACGCCCTGGCCTCAGAATGCAGCATCGGTAGTCCATGGTAACCTGCGGAGAGGGGGTGGGGCTGAAGGAGGTTGGAACACTGCCCTCACTGAGGGAGTGGGTGTGGCCATCTCTGCTGTGACTGAACAAAGGGCAGGGGAGCAGGGGGCCCAGGGCAGGGCCCTCAGAGCCCGGCAGGACCAGGGGAGTGTCACAAGCATTTGGCCCAGGCCAAAGGGCGCCTTCTTTGTCTGCACAGCTTCCCAAACACTCACATTTCCACTCAGGCCGCCCTCTTTGTTGAAGTGTGTGTGGAACGTGTCCTCGCAGTACACCTCGCTGCACAGCTAACCATAGGACTGGGCATCGTACCTTCCTGCCAGGTGACCGAAGTTCGCAGGCAGATGGGTCACTGGGACCAACGCGGAGAGGCTCCTGCCCTGACCACAGGTCGACCACAGCCGCTGCCCCAGATCGGGGGTTGCAAAGCAGCCCTGTCTGAATCCCCTGCCTCTAGAGGGAGTATTGGACCAACACTTCTAAAAAATGGGGTCCTTGCGGGCAACTCATCGGAGGGACACAAAAAAATCTTTGCCGACTTTCTCCTGAAGCTTACGAGCGTTCACACTTAAGCCTTTTACAATGTCAGCTGTTTAGCTAAACATGAGCTCAAGATCTAAATTTACACAATAATGAAGAAATCAGCTACAAGGGGAGACAATCAGCAAAAACAATCAATATGAGAATTAGTTTCCCAAGGCCACCCATCAGATGTTGGAATAATCAGGTGCAAGGCAGAATATATACATAAAACTGGAACTGGAACAAGGAACAAGGATGTTTTCAAAGACTGGTAGGATCTCTAAAACATTTGTAAAGTACATGTCATTGATAAAGCTAAATACTCAAAGGTTGTGTAATACAACAGATTAATCATTGAGAAGAGTGAAATTATGCTGTTTTGAAAACTATGCCAGGTCAGATTTTCTGCCTAATGATATAAGAAGATTTCTCTCAAAAATACACATTATTTCAAAGACTTATTGGCTGTGAAAAAAGTGAAGGGTATTTCAAATGGCTTGTCTGCAAAGAAAGGTGAGATGTAGGGAATCACAGAAAGTCGAGGGGAAAATATGTCAATATATACATTGCTATATGGTGAACTAAGCCTTAGGCCAGCAACAATGGAGAGGACCTGACCCTTAGAAACTTACAAGTAAGCTGGAATCTTCAAAGGTTCAAATCTTTATAAGTAAAAAGATTTATTAAAATGAATAACCAAGTGTTTTAATTGACATCAGATGATCCAAACAACAAACCCTGAGAACATAGAAAAAATATAAATAAAGATATGAGCAGAACTTAATACAACAGAAAACGTATAAAATTGAGGTGATTTAGTAAGTCCAAAGAATATTCTTTGAAAAGATTTAAAAGACACACTTTGATTAAGGAAAACATAAACATATGTAAAGAATATACAGAAAGAATCAGGACAATGTTATAGCAGAGAATATATGAAATGCCAGTAAATTTGAACATTTCTGTAAAGGGGACCATTTCCTAGCTCCTAAAGTTGACCAAAACTGACACAAGAGGAAATCATTGAAGGTCATCATGTCTGCCCTTGGCATTCTTGGAACGCCCTGGCCTCAGAATGCAGCATCGGTAGTCCATGGTAACCTGCGGAGAGGGGGTGGGGCTGAAGGAGGTTGGAACACTGCCCTCACTGAGGGAGTGGGTGTGGCCATCTCTGCTGTGACTGAACAAAGGGCAGGGGAGCAGGGGGCCCAGGGCAGGGCCCTCAGAGCCCGGCAGGACCAGGGGAGTGTCACAAGCATTTGGCCCAGGCCAAAGGGCGCCTTCTTTGTCTGCACAGCTTCCCAAACACTCACATTTCCACTCAGGCCGCCCTCTTTGTTGAAGTGTGTGTGGAACGTGTCCTCGCAGTACACCTCGCTGCACAGCTAACCATAGGACTGGGCATCGTACCTTCCTGCCAGGTGACCGAAGTTCGCAGGCAGATGGGTCACTGGGACCAACGCGGAGAGGCTCCTGCCCTGACCACAGGTCGACCACAGCCGCTGCCCCAGATCGGGGGTTGCAAAGCAGCCCTGTCTGAATCCCCTGCCTCTAGAGGGAGTATTGGACCAACACTTCTAAAAAATGGGGTCCTTGCGGGCAACTCATCGGAGGGACACAAAAAAATCTTTGCCGACTTTCTCCTGAAGCTTACGAGCGTTCACACTTAAGCCTTTTACAATGTCAGCTGTTTAGCTAAACATGAGCTCAAGATCTAAATTTACACAATAATGAAGAAATCAGCTACAAGGGGAGACAATCAGCAAAAACAATCAATATGAGAATTAGTTTCCCAAGGCCACCCATCAGATGTTGGAATAATCAGGTGCAAGGCAGAATATATACATAAAACTGGAACTGGAACAAGGAACAAGGATGTTTTCAAAGACTGGTAGGATCTCTAAAACATTTGTAAAGTACATGTCATTGATAAAGCTAAATACTCAAAGGTTGTGTAATACAACAGATTAATCATTGAGAAGAGTGAAATTATGCTGTTTTGAAAACTATGGCAGGTCAGATTTTCTGCCTAATGATATAAGAAGATTTCTCTCAAAAATACACATTATTTCAAAGACTTATTGGCTGTGAAAAAAGTGAAGGGTATTTCAAATGGCTTGTCTGCAAAGAAAGGTGAGATGTAGGGAATCACAGAAAGTCGAGGGGAAAATATGTCAATATATACATTGCTATATGGTGAACTAAGCCTTAGGCCAGCAACAATGGAGAGGACCTGACCCTTAGAAACTTACAAGTAAGCTGGAATCTTCAAAAGTTCAAATCTTTATAAGTAAAAAGATTTATTAAAATGAATAACCAAGTGTTTTAATTGACATCAGATGATCCAAACAACAAACCCTGAGAACATAGAAAAAATATAAATAAAGATATGAGCAGAACTTAATACAACAGAAAACGTATAAAATTGAGGTGATTTAGTAAGTCCAAAGAATATTCTTTGAAAAGATTTAAAAGACACACTTTGATTAAGGAAAACATAAACATATGTAAAGAATATACAGAAAGAATCAGGACAATGTTATAGCAGAGAATATATGAAATGCCAGTAAATTTGAACATTTCTGTAAAGGGGACCATTTCCTAGCTCCTAAAGTTGACCAAAACTGACACAAGAGGAAATCATTGAAGGTCATCATGTCTGCCCTTGGCATTCTTGGAACGCCCTGGCCTCAGAATGCAGCATCGGTAGTCCATGGTAACCTGCGGAGAGGGGGTGGGGCTGAAGGAGGTTGGAACACTGCCCTCACTGAGGGAGTGGGTGTGGCCATCTCTGCTGTGACTGAACAAAGGGCAGGGGAGCAGGGGGCCCAGGGCAGGGCCCTCAGAGCCCGGCAGGACCAGGGGAGTGTCACAAGCATTTGGCCCAGGCCAAAGGGCGCCTTCTTTGTCTGCACAGCTTCCCAAACACTCACATTTCCACTCAGGCCGCCCTCTTTGTTGAAGTGTGTGTGAAACGTGTCCTCGCAGTACACCTCGCTGCACAGCTAACCATAGGACTGGGCATCGTACCTTCCTGCCAGGTGACCGAAGTTCGCAGGCAGATGGGTCACTGGGACCAACGCGGAGAGGCTCCTGCCCTGACCACAGGTCGACCACAGCCGCTGCCCCAGATCGGGGGTTGCAAAGCAGCCCTGTCTGAATCCCCTGCCTCTAGAGGGAGTATTGGACCAACACTTCTAAAAAATGGGGTCCTTGCGGGCAACTCATCGGAGGGACACAAAAAAATCTTTGCCGACTTTCTCCTGAAGCTTACGAGCGTTCACACTTAAGCCTTTTACAATGTCAGCTGTTTAGCTAAACATGAGCTCATGATCTAAATTTACACAATAATGAAGAAATCAGCTACAAGGGGAGACAATCAGCAAAAACAATCCATATGAGAATTAGTTTCCCAAGGCCACCCATCAGATGTTGGAATAATCAGGTGCAAGGCAGAATATATACATAAAACTGGAACTGGAACAAGGAACAAGGATGTTTTCAAAGACTGGTAGGATCTCTAAAACATTTGTAAAGTACATGTCATTGATAAAGCTAAATACTCAAAGGTTGTGTAATACAACAGATTAATCATTGAGAAGAGTGAAATTATGCTGTTTTGAAAACTATGGCAGGTCAGATTTTCTGCCTAATGATATAAGAAGATTTCTCTCAAAAATACACATTATTTCAAAGACTTATTGGCTGTGAAATAAGTGAAGGGTATTTCAAATGGCTTGTCTGCAAAGAAAGGTGAGATGTAGGGAATCACAGAAAGTCGAGGGGAAAATATGTCAATATATACATTGCTATATGGTGAACTAAGCCTTAGGCCAGCAACAATGGAGAGGACCTGACCCTTAGAAACTTACAAGTAAGCTGGAATCTTCAAAAGTTCAAATCTTTATAAGTAAAAAGATTTATTAAAATGAATAACCAAGTGTTTTAATTGACATCAGATGATCCAAACAACAAACCCTGAGAACATAGAAAAAATATAAATAAAGATATGAGCAGAACTTAATACAACAGAAAACGTATAAAATTGAGGTGATTTAGTAAGTCCAAAGAATATTCTTTGAAAAGATTTAAAAGACACACTTTGATTAAGGAAAACATAAACATATGTAAAGAATATACAGAAAGAATCAGGACAATGTTATAGCAGAGAATATATGAAATGCCAGTAAATTTGAACATTTCTGAAAAAGGGGACCATTTCCTAGCTCCTAAAGTTGACCAAAACTGACACAAGAGCAAATCATTGAAGGTCATCATGTCTGCCCTTGGCATTCTTGGAACGCCCTGGCCTCAGAATGCAGCATCGGTAGTCCATGGTAACCTGCGGAGAGGGGGCGGGGCTGAAGGAGGTTGGAACACTGCCCTCACTGAGGGAGTGGGTGTGGCCATCTCTGCTGTGACTGAACAAAGGGCAGGGGAGCAGGGGGCCCAGGGCAGGGCCCTCAGAGCCCGGCAGGACCAGGGGAGTGTCACAAGCATTTGGCCCAGGCCAAAGGGCGCCTTCTTTGTCTGCACAGCTTCCCAAACACTCACATTTCCACTCAGGCCGCCCTCTTTGTTGAAGTGTGTGTGGAACGTGTCCTCGCAGTACACCTCGCTGCACAGCTAACCATAGGACTGGGCATCGTACCTTCCTGCCAGGTGACCGAAGTTCGCAGGCAGATGGGTCACTGGGACCAACGCGGAGAGGCTCCTGCCCTGACCACAGGTCGACCACAGCCGCTGCCCCAGATCGGGGGTTGCAAAGCAGCCCTGTCTGAATCCCCTGCCTCTAGAGGGAGTATTGGACCAACACTTCTAAAAAATGGGGTCCTTGCGGGCAACTCATCGGAGGGACACAAAAAAATCTTTGCCGACTTTCTCCTGAAGCTTACGAGCGTTCACACTTAAGCCTTTTACAATGTCAGCTGTTTAGCTAAACATGAGCTCAAGATCTAAATTTACACAATAATGAAGAAATCAGCTACAAGGGGAGACAATCAGCAAAAACAATCAATATGAGAATTAGTTTCCCAAGGCCACCCATCAGATGTTGGAATAATCAGGTGCAAGGCAGAATATATACATAAAACTGGAACTGGAACAAGGAACAAGGATGTTTTCAAAGACTGGTAGGATCTCTAAAACATTTGTAAAGTACATGTCATTGATAAAGCTAAATACTCAAAGGTTGTGTAATACAACAGATTAATCATTGAGAAGAGTGAAATTATGCTGTTTTGAAAACTATGGCAGGTCAGATTTTCTGCCTAATGATATAAGAAGATTTCTCTCAAAAATACACATTATTTCAAAGACTTATTGGCTGTGAAAAAAGTGAAGGGTATTTCAAATGGCTTGTCTGCAAAGAAAGGTGAGATGTAGGGAATCACAGAAAGTCGAGGGGAAAATATGTCAATATATACATTGCTATATGGTGAACTAAGCCTTAGGCCAGCAACAATGGAGAGGACCTGACCCTTAGAAACTTACAAGTAAGCTGGAATCTTCAAAAGTTCAAATCTTTATAAGTAAAAAGATTTATTAAAATGAATAACCAAGTGTTTTAATTGACATCAGATGATCCAAACAACAAACCCTGAGAACATAGAAAAAATATAAATAAAGATATGAGCAGAACTTAATACAACAGAAAACGTATAAAATTGAGGTGATTTAGTAAGTCCAAAGAATATTCTTTGAAAAGATTTAAAAGACACACTTTGATTAAGGAAAACATAAACATATGTAAAGAATATACAGAAAGAATCAGGACAATGTTATAGCAGAGAATATATGAAATGCCAGTAAATTTGAACATTTCTGTAAAGGGGACCATTTCCTAGCTCCTAAAGTTGACCAAAACTGACACAAGAGGAAATCATTGAAGGTCATCATGTCTGCCCTTGGCATTCTTGGAACGCCCTGGCCTCAGAATGCAGCATCGGTAGTCCATGGTAACCTGCGGAGAGGGGGTGGGGCTGAAGGAGGTTGGAACACTGCCCTCACTGAGGGAGTGGGTGTGGCCATCTCTGCTGTGACTGAACAAAGGGCAGGGGAGCAGGGGGCCCAGGGCAGGGCCCTCAGAGCCCGGCAGGACCAGGGGAGTGTCACAAGCATTTGGCCCAGGCCAAAGGGCGCCTTCTTTGTCTGCACAGCTTCCCAAACACTCACATTTCCACTCAGGCCGCCCTCTTTGTTGAAGTGTGTGTGGAACGTGTCCTCGCAGTACACCTCGCTGCACAGCTAACCATAGGACTGGGCATCGTACCTTCCTGCCAGGTGACCGAAGTTCGCAGGCAGATGGGTCACTGGGACCAATGCGGAGAGGTTCCTGCCCTGACCACAGGTCGACCACAGCCGCTGCCCCAGATCGGGGGTTGCAAAGCAGCCCTGTCTGAATCCCCTGCCTCTAGAGGGAGTATTGGACCAACACTTCTAAAAAATGGGGTCCTTGCGGGCAACTCATCGGAGGGACACAAAAAAATCTTTGCCGACTTTCTCCTGAAGCTTACGAGCGTTCACACTTAAGCCTTTTACAATGTCAGCTGTTTAGCTAAACATGAGCTCATGATCTAAATTTACACAATAATGAAGAAATCAGCTACAAGGGGAGACAATCAGCAAAAACAATCAATATGAGAATTAGTTTCCCAAGGCCACCCATCAGATGTTGGAATAATCAGGTGCAAGGCAGAATATATACATAAAACTGGAACTGGAACAAGGAACAAGGATGTTTTCAAAGACTGGTAGGATCTCTAAAACATTTGTAAAGTACATGTCATTGATAAAGCTAAATACTCAAAGGTTGTGTAATACAACAGATTAATCATTGAGAAGAGTGAAATTATGCTGTTTTGAAAACTATGGCAGGTCAGATTTTCTGCCTAATGATATAAGAAGATTTCTCTCAAAAATACACATTATTTCAAAGACTTATTGGCTGTGAAATAAGTGAAGGGTATTTCAAATGGCTTGTCTGCAAAGAAAGGTGAGATGTAGGGAATCACAGAAAGTCGAGGGGAAAATATGTCAATATATACATTGCTATATGGTGAACTAAGCCTTAGGCCAGCAACAATGGAGAGGACCTGACCCTTAGAAACTTACAAGTAAGCTGGAATCTTCAAAAGTTCAAATCTTTATAAGTAAAAAGATTTATTAAAATGAATAACCAAGTGTTTTAATTGACATCAGATGATCCAAACAACAAACCCTGAGAACATAGAAAAAATATAAATAAAGATATGAGCAGAACTTAATACAACAGAAAACGTATAAAATTGAGGTGATTTAGTAAGTCCAAAGAATATTCTTTGAAAAGATTTAAAAGACACACTTTGATTAAGGAAAACATAAACATATGTAAAGAATATACAGAAAGAATCAGGACAATGTTATAGCAGAGAATATATGAAATGCCAGTAAATTTGAACATTTCTGTAAAGGGGACCATTTCCTAGCTCCTAAAGTTGACCAAAACTGACACAAGAGGAAATCATTGAAGGTCATCATGTCTGCCCTTGGCATTCTTGGAACGCCCTGGCCTCAGAATGCAGCATCGGTAGTCCATGGTAACCTGCGGAGAGGGGGTGGGGCTGAAGGAGGTTGGAACACTGCCCTCACTGAGGGAGTGGGTGTGGCCATCTCTGCTGTGACTGAACAAAGGGCAGGGGAGCAGGGGGCCCAGGGCAGGGCCCTCAGAGCCCGGCAGGACCAGGGGAGTGTCACAAGCATTTGGCCCAGGCCAAAGGGCGCCTTCTTTGTCTGCACAGCTTCCCAAACACTCACATTTCCACTCAGGCCGCCCTCTTTGTTGAAGTGTGTGTGGAACGTGTCCTCGCAGTACACCTCGCTGCACAGCTAACCATAGGACTGGGCATCGTACCTTCCTGCCAGGTGACCGAAGTTCGCAGGCAGATGGGTCACTGGGACCAACGCGGAGAGGCTCCTGCCCTGACCACAGGTCGACCACAGCCGCTGCCCCAGATCGGGGGTTGCAAAGCAGCCCTGTCTGAATCCCCTGCCTCTAGAGGGAGTATTGGACCAACACTTCTAAAAAATGGGGTCCTTGCGGGCAACTCATCGGAGGGACACAAAAAAATCTTTGCCGACTTTCTCCTGAAGCTTACGAGCGTTCACACTTAAGCCTTTTACAATGTCAGCTGTTTAGCTAAACATGAGCTCAAGATCTAAATTTACACAATAATGAAGAAATCAGCTACAAGGGGAGACAATCAGCAAAAACAATCAATATGAGAATTAGTTTCCCAAGGCCACCCATCAGATGTTGGAATAATCAGGTGCAAGGCAGAATATATACATAAAACTGGAACTGGAACAAGGAACAAGGATGTTTTCAAAGACTGGTAGGATCTCTAAAACATTTGTAAAGTACATGTCATTGATAAAGCTAAATACTCAAAGGTTGTGTAATACAACAGATTAATCATTGAGAAGAGTGAAATTATGCTGTTTTGAAAACTATGCCAGGTCAGATTTTCTGCCTAATGATATAAGAAGATTTCTCTCAAAAATACACATTATTTCAAAGACTTATTGGCTGTGAAAAAAGTGAAGGGTATTTCAAATGGCTTGTCTGCAAAGAAAGGTGAGATGTAGGGAATCACAGAAAGTCGAGGGGAAAATATGTCAATATATACATTGCTATATGGTGAACTAAGCCTTAGGCCAGCAACAATGGAGAGGACCTGACCCTTAGAAACTTACAAGTAAGCTGGAATCTTCAAAAGTTCAAATCTTTATAAGTAAAAAGATTTATTAAAATGAATAACCAAGTGTTTTAATTGACATCAGATGATCCAAACAACAAACCCTGAGAACATAGAAAAAATATAAATAAAGATATGAGCAGAACTTAATACAACAGAAAACGTATAAAATTGAGGTGATTTAGTAAGTCCAAAGAATATTCTTTGAAAAGATTTAAAAGACACACTTTGATTAAGGAAAACATAAACATATGTAAAGAATATACAGAAAGAATCAGGACAATGTTATAGCAGAGAATATATGAAATGCCAGTAAATTTGAACATTTCTGTAAAGGGGACCATTTCCTAGCTCCTAAAGTTGACCAAAACTGACACAAGAGGAAATCATTGAAGGTCATCATGTCTGCCCTTGGCATTCTTGGAACGCCCTGGCCTCAGAATGCAGCATCGGTAGTCCATGGTAACCTGCGGAGAGGGGGTGGGGCTGAAGGAGGTTGGAACACTGCCCTCACTGAGGGAGTGGGTGTGGCCATCTCTGCTGTGACTGAACAAAGGGCAGGGGAGCAGGGGGCCCAGGGCAGGGCCCTCAGAGCCCGGCAGGACCAGGGGAGTGTCACAAGCATTTGGCCCAGGCCAAAGGGCGCCTTCTTTGTCTGCACAGCTTCCCAAACACTCACATTTCCACTCAGGCCGCCCTCTTTGTTGAAGTGTGTGTGGAACGTGTCCTCGCAGTACACCTCGCTGCACAGCTAACCATAGGACTGGGCATCGTACCTTCCTGCCAGGTGACCGAAGTTCGCAGGCAGATGGGTCACTGGGACCAACGCGGAGAGGCTCCTGCCCTGACCACAGGTCGACCACAGCCGCTGCCCCAGATCGGGGGTTGCAAAGCAGCCCTGTCTGAATCCCCTGCCTCTAGAGGGAGTATTGGACCAACACTTCTAAAAAATGGGGTCCTTGCGGGCAACTCATCGGAGGGACACAAAAAAATCTTTGCCGACTTTCTCCTGAAGCTTACGAGCGTTCACACTTAAGCCTTTTACAATGTCAGCTGTTTAGCTAAACATGAGCTCAAGATCTAAATTTACACAATAATGAAGAAATCAGCTACAAGGGGAGACAATCAGCAAAAACAATCAATATGAGAATTAGTTTCCCAAGGCCACCCATCAGATGTTGGAATAATCAGGTGCAAGGCAGAATATATACATAAAACTGGAACTGGAACAAGGAACAAGGATGTTTTCAAAGACTGGTAGGATCTCTAAAACATTTGTAAAGTACATGTCATTGATAAAGCTAAATACTCAAAGGTTGTGTAATACAACAGATTAATCATTGAGAAGAGTGAAATTATGCTGTTTTGAAAACTATGGCAGGTCAGATTTTCTGCCTAATGATATAAGAAGATTTCTCTCAAAAATACACATTATTTCAAAGACTTATTGGCTGTGAAAAAAGTGAAGGGTATTTCAAATGGCTTGTCTGCAAAGAAAGGTGAGATGTAGGGAATCACAGAAAGTCGAGGGGAAAATATGTCAATATATACATTGCTATATGGTGAACTAAGCCTTAGGCCAGCAACAATGGAGAGGACCTGACCCTTAGAAACTTACAAGTAAGCTGGAATCTTCAAAAGTTCAAATCTTTATAAGTAAAAAGATTTATTAAAATGAATAACCAAGTGTTTTAATTGACATCAGATGATCCAAACAACAAACCCTGAGAACATAGAAAAAATATAAATAAAGATATGAGCAGAACTTAATACAACAGAAAACGTATAAAATTGAGGTGATTTAGTAAGTCCAAAGAATATTCTTTGAAAAGATTTAAAAGACACACTTTGATTAAGGAAAACATAAACATATGTAAAGAATATACAGAAAGAATCAGGACAATGTTATAGCAGAGAATATATGAAATGCCAGTAAATTTGAACATTTCTGTAAAGGGGACCATTTCCTAGCTCCTAAAGTTGACCAAAACTGACACAAGAGGAAATCATTGAAGGTCATCATGTCTGCCCTTGGCATTCTTGGAACGCCCTGGCCTCAGAATGCAGCATCGGTAGTCCATGGTAACCTGCGGAGAGGGGGTGGGGCTGAAGGAGGTTGGAACACTGCCCTCACTGAGGGAGTGGGTGTGGCCATCTCTGCTGTGACTGAACAAAGGGCAGGGGAGCAGGGGGCCCAGGGCAGGGCCCTCAGAGCCCGGCAGGACCAGGGGAGTGTCACAAGCATTTGGCCCAGGCCAAAGGGCGCCTTCTTTGTCTGCACAGCTTCCCAAACACTCACATTTCCACTCAGGCCGCCCTCTTTGTTGAAGTGTGTGTGGAACGTGTCCTCGCAGTACACCTCGCTGCACAGCTAACCATAGGACTGGGCATCGTACCTTCCTGCCAGGTGACCGAAGTTCGCAGGCAGATGGGTCACTGGGACCAACGCGGAGAGGCTCCTGCCCTGACCACAGGTCGACCACAGCCGCTGCCCCAGATCGGGGGTTGCAAAGCAGCCCTGTCTGAATCCCCTGCCTCTAGAGGGAGTATTGGACCAACACTTCTAAAAAATGGGGTCCTTGCGGGCAACTCATCGGAGGGACACAAAAAAATCTTTGCCGACTTTCTCCTGAAGCTTACGAGCGTTCACACTTAAGCCTTTTACAATGTCAGCTGTTTAGCTAAACATGAGCTCATGATCTAAATTTACACAATAATGAAGAAATCAGCTACAAGGGGAGACAATCAGCAAAAACAATCCATATGAGAATTAGTTTCCCAAGGCCACCCATCAGATGTTGGAATAATCAGGTGCAAGGCAGAATATATACATAAAACTGGAACTGGAACAAGGAACAAGGATGTTTTCAAAGACTGGTAGGATCTCTAAAACATTTGTAAAGTACATGTCATTGATAAAGCTAAATACTCAAAGGTTGTGTAATACAACAGATTAATCATTGAGAAGAGTGAAATTATGCTGTTTTGAAAACTATGGCAGGTCAGATTTTCTGCCTAATGATATAAGAAGATTTCTCTCAAAAATACACATTATTTCAAAGACTTATTGGCTGTGAAATAAGTGAAGGGTATTTCAAATGGCTTGTCTGCAAAGAAAGGTGAGATGTAGGGAATCACAGAAAGTCGAGGGGAAAATATGTCAATATATACATTGCTATATGGTGAACTAAGCCTTAGGCCAGCAACAATGGAGAGGACCTGACCCTTAGAAACTTACAAGTAAGCTGGAATCTTCAAAAGTTCAAATCTTTATAAGTAAAAAGATTTATTAAAATGAATAACCAAGTGTTTTAATTGACATCAGATGATCCAAACAACAAACCCTGAGAACATAGAAAAAATATAAATAAAGATATGAGCAGAACTTAATACAACAGAAAACGTATAAAATTGAGGTGATTTAGTAAGTCCAAAGAATATTCTTTGAAAAGATTTAAAAGACACACTTTGATTAAGGAAAACATAAACATATGTAAAGAATATACAGAAAGAATCAGGACAATGTTATAGCAGAGAATATATGAAATGCCAGTAAATTTGAACATTTCTGAAAAAGGGGACCATTTCCTAGCTCCTAAAGTTGACCAAAACTGACACAAGAGCAAATCATTGAAGGTCATCATGTCTGCCCTTGGCATTCTTGGAACGCCCTGGCCTCAGAATGCAGCATCGGTAGTCCATGGTAACCTGCGGAGAGGGGGCGGGGCTGAAGGAGGTTGGAACACTGCCCTCACTGAGGGAGTGGGTGTGGCCATCTCTGCTGTGACTGAACAAAGGGCAGGGGAGCAGGGGGCCCAGGGCAGGGCCCTCAGAGCCCGGCAGGACCAGGGGAGTGTCACAAGCATTTGGCCCAGGCCAAAGGGCGCCTTCTTTGTCTGCACAGCTTCCCAAACACTCACATTTCCACTCAGGCCGCCCTCTTTGTTGAAGTGTGTGTGGAACGTGTCCTCGCAGTACACCTCGCTGCACAGCTAACCATAGGACTGGGCATCGTACCTTCCTGCCAGGTGACCGAAGTTCGCAGGCAGATGGGTCACTGGGACCAACGCGGAGAGGCTCCTGCCCTGACCACAGGTCGACCACAGCCGCTGCCCCAGATCGGGGGTTGCAAAGCAGCCCTGTCTGAATCCCCTGCCTCTAGAGGGAGTATTGGACCAACACTTCTAAAAAATGGGGTCCTTGCGGGCAACTCATCGGAGGGACACAAAAAAATCTTTGCCGACTTTCTCCTGAAGCTTACGAGCGTTCACACTTAAGCCTTTTACAATGTCAGCTGTTTAGCTAAACATGAGCTCAAGATCTAAATTTACACAATAATGAAGAAATCAGCTACAAGGGGAGACAATCAGCAAAAACAATCAATATGAGAATTAGTTTCCCAAGGCCACCCATCAGATGTTGGAATAATCAGGTGCAAGGCAGAATATATACATAAAACTGGAACTGGAACAAGGAACAAGGATGTTTTCAAAGACTGGTAGGATCTCTAAAACATTTGTAAAGTACATGTCATTGATAAAGCTAAATACTCAAAGGTTGTGTAATACAACAGATTAATCATTGAGAAGAGTGAAATTATGCTGTTTTGAAAACTATGGCAGGTCAGATTTTCTGCCTAATGATATAAGAAGATTTCTCTCAAAAATACACATTATTTCAAAGACTTATTGGCTGTGAAATAAGTGAAGGGTATTTCAAATGGCTTGTCTGCAAAGAAAGGTGAGATGTAGGGAATCACAGAAAGTCGAGGGGAAAATATGTCAATATATACATTGCTATATGGTGAACTAAGCCTTAGGCCAGCAACAATGGAGAGGACCTGACCCTTAGAAACTTACAAGTAAGCTGGAATCTTCAAAAGTTCAAATCTTTATAAGTAAAAAGATTTATTAAAATGAATAACCAAGTGTTTTAATTGACATCAGATGATCCAAACAACAAACCCTGAGAACATAGAAAAAATATAAATAAAGATATGAGCAGAACTGAATACAACAGAAAACGTATAAAATTGAGGTGATTTAGTAAGTCCAAAGAATATTCTTTGAAAAGATTTAAAAGACACACTTTGATTAAGGAAAACATAAACATATGTAAAGAATATACAGAAAGAATCAGGACAATGTTATAGCAGAGAATATATGAAATGCCAGTAAATTTGAACATTTCTGTAAAGGGGACCATTTCCTAGCTCCTAAAGTTGACCAAAACTGACACAAGAGGAAATCATTGAAGGTCATCATGTCTGCCCTTGGCATTCTTGGAACGCCCTGGCCTCAGAATGCAGCATCGGTAGTCCATGGTAACCTGCGGAGAGGGGGTGGGGCTGAAGGAGGTTGGAACACTGCCCTCACTGAGGGAGTGGGTGTGGCCATCTCTGCTGTGACTGAACAAAGGGCAGGGGAGCAGGGGGCCCAGGGCAGGGCCCTCAGAGCCCGGCAGGACCAGGGGAGTGTCACAAGCATTTGGCCCAGGCCAAAGGGCGCCTTCTTTGTCTGCACAGCTTCCCAAACACTCACATTTCCACTCAGGCCGCCCTCTTTGTTGAAGTGTGTGTGGAACGTGTCCTCGCAGTACACCTCGCTGCACAGCTAACCATAGGACTGGGCATCGTACCTTCCTGCCAGGTGACCGAAGTTCGCAGGCAGATGGGTCACTGGGACCAACGCGGAGAGGCTCCTGCCCTGACCACAGGTCGACCACAGCCGCTGCCCCAGATCGGGGGTTGCAAAGCAGCCCTGTCTGAATCCCCTGCCTCTAGAGGGAGTATTGGACCAACACTTCTAAAAAATGGGGTCCTTGCGGGCAACTCATCGGAGGGACACAAAAAAATCTTTGCCGACTTTCTCCTGAAGCTTACGAGCGTTCACACTTAAGCCTTTTACAATGTCAGCTGTTTAGCTAAACATGAGCTCAAGATCTAAATTTACACAATAATGAAGAAATCAGCTACAAGGGGAGACAATCAGCAAAAACAATCAATATGAGAATTAGTTTCCCAAGGCCACCCATCAGATGTTGGAATAATCAGGTGCAAGGCAGAATATATACATAAAACTGGAACTGGAACAAGGAACAAGGATGTTTTCAAAGACTGGTAGGATCTCTAAAACATTTGTAAAGTACATGTCATTGATAAAGCTAAATACTCAAAGGTTGTGGAATACAACAGATTAATCATTGAGAAGAGTGAAATTATGCTGTTTTGAAAACTATGGCAGGTCAGATTTTCTGCCTAATGATATAAGAAGATTTCTCTCAAAAATACACATTATTTCAAAGACTTATTGGCTGTGAAAAAAGTGAAGGGTATTTCAAATGGCTTGTCTGCAAAGAAAGGTGAGATGTAGGGAATCACAGAAAGTCGAGGGGAAAATATGTCAATATATACATTGCTATATGGTGAACTAAGCCTTAGGCCAGCAACAATGGAGAGGACCTGACCCTTAGAAACTTACAAGTAAGCTGGAATCTTCAAAAGTTCAAATCTTTATAAGTAAAAAGATTTATTAAAATGAATAACCAAGTGTTTTAATTGACATCAGATGATCCAAACAACAAACCCTGAGAACATAGAAAAAATATAAATAAAGATATGAGCAGAACTTAATACAACAGAAAACGTATAAAATTGAGGTGATTTAGTAAGTCCAAAGAATATTCTTTGAAAAGATTTAAAAGACACACTTTGATTAAGGAAAACATAAACATATGTAAAGAATATACAGAAAGAATCAGGACAATGTTATAGCAGAGAATATATGAAATGCCAGTAAATTTGAACATTTCTGTAAAGGGGACCATTTCCTAGCTCCTAAAGTTGACCAAAACTGACACAAGAGGAAATCATTGAAGGTCATCATGTCTGCCCTTGGCATTCTTGGAACGCCCTGGCCTCAGAATGCAGCATCGGTAGTCCATGGTAACCTGCGGAGAGGGGGTGGGGCTGAAGGAGGTTGGAACACTGCCCTCACTGAGGGAGTGGGTGTGGCCATCTCTGCTGTGACTGAACAAAGGGCAGGGGAGCAGGGGGCCCAGGGCAGGGCCCTCAGAGCCCGGCAGGACCAGGGGAGTGTCACAAGCATTTGGCCCAGGCCAAAGGGCGCCTTCTTTGTCTGCACAGCTTCCCAAACACTCACATTTCCACTCAGGCCGCCCTCTTTGTTGAAGTGTGTGTGGAACGTGTCCTCGCAGTACACCTCGCTGCACAGCTAACCATAGGACTGGGCATCGTACCTTCCTGCCAGGTGACCGAAGTTCGCAGGCAGATGGGTCACTGGGACCAACGCGGAGAGGCTCCTGCCCTGACCACAGGTCGACCACAGCCGCTGCCCCAGATCGGGGGTTGCAAAGCAGCCCTGTCTGAATCCCCTGCCTCTAGAGGGAGTATTGGACCAACACTTCTAAAAAATGGGGTCCTTGCGGGCAACTCATCGGAGGGACACAAAAAAATCTTTGCCGACTTTCTCCTGAAGCTTACGAGCGTTCACACTTAAGCCTTTTACAATGTCAGCTGTTTAGCTAAACATGAGCTCATGATCTAAATTTACACAATAATGAAGAAATCAGCTACAAGGGGAGACAATCAGCAAAAACAATCCATATGAGAATTAGTTTCCCAAGGCCACCCATCAGATGTTGGAATAATCAGGTGCAAGGCAGAATATATACATAAAACTGGAACTGGAACAAGGAACAAGGATGTTTTCAAAGACTGGTAGGATCTCTAAAACATTTGTAAAGTACATGTCATTGATAAAGCTAAATACTCAAAGGTTGTGTAATACAACAGATTAATCATTGAGAAGAGTGAAATTATGCTGTTTTGAAAACTATGGCAGGTCAGATTTTCTGCCTAATGATATAAGAAGATTTCTCTCAAAAATACACATTATTTCAAAGACTTATTGGCTGTGAAATAAGTGAAGGGTATTTCAAATGGCTTGTCTGCAAAGAAAGGTGAGATGTAGGGAATCACAGAAAGTCGAGGGGAAAATATGTCAATATATACATTGCTATATGGTGAACTAAGCCTTAGGCCAGCAACAATGGAGAGGACCTGACCCTTAGAAACTTACAAGTAAGCTGGAATCTTCAAAAGTTCAAATCTTTATAAGTAAAAAGATTTATTAAAATGAATAACCAAGTGTTTTAATTGACATCAGATGATCCAAACAACAAACCCTGAGAACATAGAAAAAATATAAATAAAGATATGAGCAGAACTTAATACAACAGAAAACGTATAAAATTGAGGTGATTTAGTAAGTCCAAAGAATATTCTTTGAAAAGATTTAAAAGACACACTTTGATTAAGGAAAACATAAACATATGTAAAGAATATACAGAAAGAATCAGGACAATGTTATAGCAGAGAATATATGAAATGCCAGTAAATTTGAACATTTCTGAAAAAGGGGACCATTTCCTAGCTCCTAAAGTTGACCAAAACTGACACAAGAGCAAATCATTGAAGGTCATCATGTCTGCCCTTGGCATTCTTGGAACGCCCTGGCCTCAGAATGCAGCATCGGTAGTCCATGGTAACCTGCGGAGAGGGGGCGGGGCTGAAGGAGGTTGGAACACTGCCCTCACTGAGGGAGTGGGTGTGGCCATCTCTGCTGTGACTGAACAAAGGGCAGGGGAGCAGGGGGCCCAGGGCAGGGCCCTCAGAGCCCGGCAGGACCAGGGGAGTGTCACAAGCATTTGGCCCAGGCCAAAGGGCGCCTTCTTTGTCTGCACAGCTTCCCAAACACTCACATTTCCACTCAGGCCGCCCTCTTTGTTGAAGTGTGTGTGGAACGTGTCCTCGCAGTACACCTCGCTGCACAGCTAACCATAGGACTGGGCATCGTACCTTCCTGCCAGGTGACCGAAGTTCGCAGGCAGATGGGTCACTGGGACCAACGCGGAGAGGCTCCTGCCCTGACCACAGGTCGACCACAGCCGCTGCCCCAGATCGGGGGTTGCAAAGCAGCCCTGTCTGAATCCCCTGCCTCTAGAGGGAGTATTGGACCAACACTTCTAAAAAATGGGGTCCTTGCGGGCAACTCATCGGAGGGACACAAAAAAATCTTTGCCGACTTTCTCCTGAAGCTTACGAGCGTTCACACTTAAGCCTTTTACAATGTCAGCTGTTTAGCTAAACATGAGCTCATGATCTAAATTTACACAATAATGAAGAAATCAGCTACAAGGGGAGACAATCAGCAAAAACAATCAATATGAGAATTAGTTTCCCAAGGCCACCCATCAGATGTTGGAATAATCAGGTGCAAGGCAGAATATATACATAAAACTGGAACTGGAACAAGGAACAAGGATGTTTTCAAAGACTGGTAGGATCTCTAAAACATTTGTAAAGTACATGTCATTGATAAAGCTAAATACTCAAAGGTTGTGTAATACAACAGATTAATCATTGAGAAGAGTGAAATTATGCTGTTTTGAAAACTATGGCAGGTCAGATTTTCTGCCTAATGATATAAGAAGATTTCTCTCAAAAATACACATTATTTCAAAGACTTATTGGCTGTGAAATAAGTGAAGGGTATTTCAAATGGCTTGTCTGCAAAGAAAGGTGAGATGTAGGGAATCACAGAAAGTCGAGGGGAAAATATGTCAATATATACATTGCTATATGGTGAACTAAGCCTTAGGCCAGCAACAATGGAGAGGACCTGACCCTTAGAAACTTACAAGTAAGCTGGAATCTTCAAAAGTTCAAATCTTTATAAGTAAAAAGATTTATTAAAATGAATAACCAAGTGTTTTAATTGACATCAGATGATCCAAACAACAAACCCTGAGAACATAGAAAAAATATAAATAAAGATATGAGCAGAACTTAATACAACAGAAAACGTATAAAATTGAGGTGATTTAGTAAGTCCAAAGAATATTCTTTGAAAAGATTTAAAAGACACACTTTGATTAAGGAAAACATAAACATATGTAAAGAATATACAGAAAGAATCAGGACAATGTTATAGCAGAGAATATATGAAATGCCAGTAAATTTGAACATTTCTGTAAAGGGGACCATTTCCTAGCTCCTAAAGTTGACCAAAACTGACACAAGAGGAAATCATTGAAGGTCATCATGTCTGCCCTTGGCATTCTTGGAACGCCCTGGCCTCAGAATGCAGCATCGGTAGTCCATGGTAACCTGCGGAGAGGGGGTGGGGCTGAAGGAGGTTGGAACACTGCCCTCACTGAGGGAGTGGGTGTGGCCATCTCTGCTGTGACTGAACAAAGGGCAGGGGAGCAGGGGGCCCAGGGCAGGGCCCTCAGAGCCCGGCAGGACCAGGGGAGTGTCACAAGCATTTGGCCCAGGCCAAAGGGCGCCTTCTTTGTCTGCACAGCTTCCCAAACACTCACATTTCCACTCAGGCCGCCCTCTTTGTTGAAGTGTGTGTGGAACGTGTCCTCGCAGTACACCTCGCTGCACAGCTAACCATAGGACTGGGCATCGTACCTTCCTGCCAGGTGACCGAAGTTCGCAGGCAGATGGGTCACTGGGACCAATGCGGAGAGGTTCCTGCCCTGACCACAGGTCGACCACAGCCGCTGCCCCAGATCGGGGGTTGCAAAGCAGCCCTGTCTGAATCCCCTGCCTCTAGAGGGAGTATTGGACCAACACTTCTAAAAAATGGGGTCCTTGCGGGCAACTCATCGGAGGGACACAAAAAAATCTTTGCCGACTTTCTCCTGAAGCTTACGAGCGTTCACACTTAAGCCTTTTACAATGTCAGCTGTTTAGCTAAACATGAGCTCATGATCTAAATTTACACAATAATGAAGAAATCAGCTACAAGGGGAGACAATCAGCAAAAACAATCAATATGAGAATTAGTTTCCCAAGGCCACCCATCAGATGTTGGAATAATCAGGTGCAAGGCAGAATATATACATAAAACTGGAACTGGAACAAGGAACAAGGATGTTTTCAAAGACTGGTAGGATCTCTAAAACATTTGTAAAGTACATGTCATTGATAAAGCTAAATACTCAAAGGTTGTGTAATACAACAGATTAATCATTGAGAAGAGTGAAATTATGCTGTTTTGAAAACTATGGCAGGTCAGATTTTCTGCCTAATGATATAAGAAGATTTCTCTCAAAAATACACATTATTTCAAAGACTTATTGGCTGTGAAATAAGTGAAGGGTATTTCAAATGGCTTGTCTGCAAAGAAAGGTGAGATGTAGGGAATCACAGAAAGTCGAGGGGAAAATATGTCAATATATACATTGCTATATGGTGAACTAAGCCTTAGGCCAGCAACAATGGAGAGGACCTGACCCTTAGAAACTTACAAGTAAGCTGGAATCTTCAAAAGTTCAAATCTTTATAAGTAAAAAGATTTATTAAAATGAATAACCAAGTGTTTTAATTGACATCAGATGATCAAAACAACAAACCCTGAGAACATAGAAAAAATATAAATAAAGATATGAGCAGAACTTAATACAACAGAAAACGTATAAAATTGAGGTGATTTAGTAAGTCCAAAGAATATTCTTTGAAAAGATTTAAAAGACACACTTTGATTAAGGAAAACATAAACATATGTAAAGAATATACAGAAAGAATCAGGACAATGTTATAGCAGAGAATATATGAAATGCCAGTAAATTTGAACATTTCTGTAAAGGGGACCATTTCTTAGCTCCTAAAGTTGACCAAAACTGACACAAGAGGAAATCATTGAAGGTCATCATGTCTGCCCTTGGCATACTTGGAACGCCCTGGCCTCAGAATGCAGCATCGGTAGTCCATGGTAACCTGCGAAGAGGGGGCGGGGCTGAAGCAGGTTGGAACACTGCCCTCACTGAGGGAGTGGGTGTGGCCATCTCTGCTGTGACTGAACAAAGGGCAGGGGAGCAGGGGGCCCAGAGCAGGGCCCTCAGAGCCCGGCAGGACCAGGGGAGTGTCACAGGCATTTGGCCCAGGCCAAAGGGCGCCTTCTTTGTCTGCACAGCTTCCCAAACACTCACATTTCCACTCAGGCCGCCCTCTTTGTTGAAGTGTGTGTGGAACGTGTCCTCGCAGTACACCTCGCTGCACAGCTAACCATAGGACTGGGCATCGTACCTTCCTGCCAGGTGACCGAAGTTCGCAGGCAGATGGGTCACTGGGACCAACGCGGAGAGGCTCCTGCCCTGACCACAGGTCGACCACAGCCGCTGCCCCAGATCGGGGGTTGCAAAGCAGCCCTGTCTGAATCCCCTGCCTCTAGAGGGAGTATTGGACCAACACTTCTAAAAAATGGGGTCCTTGCGGGCAACTCATCGGAGGGACACAAAAAAATCTTTGCCGACTTTCTCCTGAAGCTTACGAGCGTTCACACTTAAGCCTTTTACAATGTCAGCTGTTTAGCTAAACATGAGCTCATGATCTAAATTTACACAATAATGAAGAAATCAGCTACAAGGGGAGACAATCAGCAAAAACAATCAATATGAGAATTAGTTTCCCAAGGCCACCCATCAGATGTTGGAATAATCAGGTGCAAGGCAGAATATATACATAAAACTGGAACTGGAACAAGGAACAAGGATGTTTTCAAAGACTGGTAGGATCTCTAAAACATTTGTAAAGTACATGTCATTGATAAAGCTAAATACTCAAAGGTTGTGTAATACAACAGATTAATCATTGAGAAGAGTGAAATTATGCTGTTTTGAAAACTATGGCAGGTCAGATTTTCTGCCTAATGATATAAGAAGATTTCTCTCAAAAATACACATTATTTCAAAGACTTATTGGCTGTGAAATAAGTGAAGGGTATTTCAAATGGCTTGTCTGCAAAGAAAGGTGAGATGTAGGGAATCACAGAAAGTCGAGGGGAAAATATGTCAATATATACATTGCTATATGGTGAACTAAGCCTTAGGCCAGCAACAATGGAGAGGACCTGACCCTTAGAAACTTACAAGTAAGCTGGAATCTTCAAAAGTTCAAATCTTTATAAGTAAAAAGATTTATTAAAATGAATAACCAAGTGTTTTAATTGACATCAGATGATCCAAACAACAAACCCTGAGAACATAGAAAAAATATAAATAAAGATATGAGCAGAACTTAATACAACAGAAAACGTATAAAATTGAGGTGATTTAGTAAGTCCAAAGAATATTCTTTGAAAAGATTTAAAAGACACACTTTGATTAAGGAAAACATAAACATATGTAAAGAATATACAGAAAGAATCAGGACAATGTTATAGCAGAGAATATATGAAATGCCAGTAAATTTGAACATTTCTGTAAAGGGGACCATTTCCTAGCTCCTAAAGTTGACCAAAACTGACACAAGAGGAAATCATTGAAGGTCATCATGTCTGCCCTTGGCATTCTTGGAACGCCCTGGCCTCAGAATGCAGCATCGGTAGTCCATGGTAACCTGCGGAGAGGGGGTGGGGCTGAAGGAGGTTGGAACACTGCCCTCACTGAGGGAGTGGGTGTGGCCATCTCTGCTGTGACTGAACAAAGGGCAGGGGAGCAGGGGGCCCAGGGCAGGGCCCTCAGAGCCCGGCAGGACCAGGGGAGTGTCACAAGCATTTGGCCCAGGCCAAAGGGCGCCTTCTTTGTCTGCACAGCTTCCCAAACACTCACATTTCCACTCAGGCCGCCCTCTTTGTTGAAGTGTGTGTGGAACGTGTCCTCGCAGTACACCTCGCTGCACAGCTAACCATAGGACTGGGCATCGTACCTTCCTGCCAGGTGACCGAAGTTCGCAGGCAGATGGGTCACTGGGACCAACGCGGAGAGGCTCCTGCCCTGACCACAGGTCGACCACAGCCGCTGCCCCAGATCGGGGGTTGCAAAGCAGCCCTGTCTGAATCCCCTGCCTCTAGAGGGAGTATTGGACCAACACTTCTAAAAAATGGGGTCCTTGCGGGCAACTCATCGGAGGGACACAAAAAAATCTTTGCCGACTTTCTCCTGAAGCTTACGAGCGTTCACACTTAAGCCTTTTACAATGTCAGCTGTTTAGCTAAACATGAGCTCATGATCTAAATTTACACAATAATGAAGAAATCAGCTACAAGGGGAGACAATCAGCAAAAACAATCCATATGAGAATTAGTTTCCCAAGGCCACCCATCAGATGTTGGAATAATCAGGTGCAAGGCAGAATATATACATAAAACTGGAACTGGAACAAGGAACAAGGATGTTTTCAAAGACTGGTAGGATCTCTAAAACATTTGTAAAGTACATGTCATTGATAAAGCTAAATACTCAAAGGTTGTGTAATACAACAGATTAATCATTGAGAAGAGTGAAATTATGCTGTTTTGAAAACTATGGCAGGTCAGATTTTCTGCCTAATGATATAAGAAGATTTCTCTCAAAAATACACATTATTTCAAAGACTTATTGGCTGTGAAATAAGTGAAGGGTATTTCAAATGGCTTGTCTGCAAAGAAAGGTGAGATGTAGGGAATCACAGAAAGTCGAGGGGAAAATATGTCAATATATACATTGCTATATGGTGAACTAAGCCTTAGGCCAGCAACAATGGAGAGGACCTGACCCTTAGAAACTTACAAGTAAGCTGGAATCTTCAAAAGTTCAAATCTTTATAAGTAAAAAGATTTATTAAAATGAATAACCAAGTGTTTTAATTGACATCAGATGATCCAAACAACAAACCCTGAGAACATAGAAAAAATATAAATAAAGATATGAGCAGAACTGAATACAACAGAAAACGTATAAAATTGAGGTGATTTAGTAAGTCCAAAGAATATTCTTTGAAAAGATTTAAAAGACACACTTTGATTAAGGAAAACATAAACATATGTAAAGAATATACAGAAAGAATCAGGACAATGTTATAGCAGAGAATATATGAAATGCCAGTAAATTTGAACATTTCTGTAAAGGGGACCATTTCCTAGCTCCTAAAGTTGACCAAAACTGACACAAGAGGAAATCATTGAAGGTCATCATGTCTGCCCTTGGCATTCTTGGAACGCCCTGGCCTCAGAATGCAGCATCGGTAGTCCATGGTAACCTGCGGAGAGGGGGTGGGGCTGAAGGAGGTTGGAACACTGCCCTCACTGAGGGAGTGGGTGTGGCCATCTCTGCTGTGACTGAACAAAGGGCAGGGGAGCAGGGGGCCCAGGGCAGGGCCCTCAGAGCCCGGCAGGACCAGGGGAGTGTCACAAGCATTTGGCCCAGGCCAAAGGGCGCCTTCTTTGTCTGCACAGCTTCCCAAACACTCACATTTCCACTCAGGCCGCCCTCTTTGTTGAAGTGTGTGTGGAACGTGTCCTCGCAGTACACCTCGCTGCACAGCTAACCATAGGACTGGGCATCGTACCTTCCTGCCAGGTGACCGAAGTTCGCAGGCAGATGGGTCACTGGGACCAACGCGGAGAGGCTCCTGCCCTGACCACAGGTCGCCCACAGCCGCTGCCCCAGATCGGGGGTTGCAAAGCAGCCCTGTCTGAATCCCCTGCCTCTAGAGGGAGTATTGGACCAACACTTCTAAAAAATGGGGTCCTTGCGGGCAACTCATCGGAGGGACACAAAAAAATCTTTGCCGACTTTCTCCTGAAGCTTACGAGCGTTCACACTTAAGCCTTTTACAATGTCAGCTGTTTAGCTAAACATGAGCTCATGATCTAAATTTACACAATAATGAAGAAATCAGCTACAAGGGGAGACAATCAGCAAAAACAATCAATATGAGAATTAGTTTCCCAAGGCCACCCATCAGATGTTGGAATAATCAGGTGCAAGGCAGAATATATACATAAAACTGGAACTGGAACAAGGAACAAGGATGTTTTCAAAGACTGGTAGGATCTCTAAAACATTTGTAAAGTACATGTCATTGATAAAGCTAAATACTCAAAGGTTGTGTAATACAACAGATTAATCATTGAGAAGAGTGAAATTATGCTGTTTTGAAAACTATGGCAGGTCAGATTTTCTGCCTAATGATATAAGAAGATTTCTCTCAAAAATACACATTATTTCAAAGACTTATTGGCTGTGAAATAAGTTAAGGGTATTTCAAATGGCTTGTCTGCAAAGAAAGGTGAGATGTAGGGAATCACAGAAAGTCGAGGGGAAAATATGTCAATATATACATTGCTATATGGTGAACTAAGCCTTAGGCCAGCAACAATGGAGAGGACCTGACCCTTAGAAACTTACAAGTAAGCTGGAATCTTCAAAAGTTCAAATCTTTATAAGTAAAAAGATTTATTAAAATGAATAACCAAGTGTTTTAATTGACATCAGATGATCCAAACAACAAACCCTGAGAACATAGAAAAAATATAAATAAAGATATGAGCAGAACTTAATACAACAGAAAACGTATAAAATTGAGGTGATTTAGTAAGTCCAAAGAATATTCTTTGAAAAGATTTAAAAGACACACTTTGATTAAGGAAAACATAAACATATGTAAAGAATATACAGAAAGAATCAGGACAATGTTATAGCAGAGAATATATGAAATGCCAGTAAATTTGAACATTTCTGTAAAGGGGACCATTTCCTAGCTCCTAAAGTTGACCAAAACTGACACAAGAGGAAATCATTGAAGGTCATCATGTCTGCCCTTGGCATTCTTGGAACGCCCTGGCCTCAGAATGCAGCATCGGTAGTCCATGGTAACCTGCGGAGAGGGGGTGGGGCTGAAGGAGGTTGGAACACTGCCCTCACTGAGGGAGTGGGTGTGGCCATCTCTGCTGTGACTGAACAAAGGGCAGGGGAGCAGGGGGCCCAGGGCAGGGCCCTCAGAGCCCGGCAGGACCAGGGGAGTGTCACAAGCATTTGGCCCAGGCCAAAGGGCGCCTTCTTTGTCTGCACAGCTTCCCAAACACTCACATTTCCACTCAGGCCGCCCTCTTTGTTGAAGTGTGTGTGGAACGTGTCCTCGCAGTACACCTCGCTGCACAGCTAACCATAGGACTGGGCATCGTACCTTCCTGCCAGGTGACCGAAGTTCGCAGGCAGATGGGTCACTGGGACCAACGCGGAGAGGCTCCTGCCCTGACCACAGGTCGACCACAGCCGCTGCCCCAGATCGGGGGTTGCAAAGCAGCCCTGTCTGAATCCCCTGCCTCTAGAGGGAGTATTGGACCAACACTTCTAAAAAATGGGGTCCTTGCGGGCAACTCATCGGAGGGACACAAAAAAATCTTTGCCGACTTTCTCCTGAAGCTTACGAGCGTTCACACTTAAGCCTTTTACAATGTCAGCTGTTTAGCTAAACATGAGCTCAAGATCTAAATTTACACAATAATGAAGAAATCAGCTACAAGGGGAGACAATCAGCAAAAACAATCAATATGAGAATTAGTTTCCCAAGGCCACCCATCAGATGTTGGAATAATCAGGTGCAAGGCAGAATATATACATAAAACTGGAACTGGAACAAGGAACAAGGATGTTTTCAAAGACTGGTAGGATCTCTAAAACATTTGTAAAGTACATGTCATTGATAAAGCTAAATACTCAAAGGTTGTGTAATACAACAGATTAATCATTGAGAAGAGTGAAATTATGCTGTTTTGAAAACTATGCCAGGTCAGATTTTCTGCCTAATGATATAAGAAGATTTCTCTCAAAAATACACATTATTTCAAAGACTTATTGGCTGTGAAAAAAGTGAAGGGTATTTCAAATGGCTTGTCTGCAAAGAAAGGTGAGATGTAGGGAATCACAGAAAGTCGAGGGGAAAATATGTCAATATATACATTGCTATATGGTGAACTAAGCCTTAGGCCAGCAACAATGGAGAGGACCTGACCCTTAGAAACTTACAAGTAAGCTGGAATCTTCAAAAGTTCAAATCTTTATAAGTAAAAAGATTTATTAAAATGAATAACCAAGTGTTTTAATTGACATCAGATGATCCAAACAACAAACCCTGAGAACATAGAAAAAATATAAATAAAGATATGAGCAGAACTTAATACAACAGAAAACGTATAAAATTGAGGTGATTTAGTAAGTCCAAAGAATATTCTTTGAAAAGATTTAAAAGACACACTTTGATTAAGGAAAACATAAACATATGTAAAGAATATACAGAAAGAATCAGGACAATGTTATAGCAGAGAATATATGAAATGCCAGTAAATTTGAACATTTCTGTAAAGGGGACCATTTCCTAGCTCCTAAAGTTGACCAAAACTGACACAAGAGGAAATCATTGAAGGTCATCATGTCTGCCCTTGGCATTCTTGGAACGCCCTGGCCTCAGAATGCAGCATCGGTAGTCCATGGTAACCTGCGGAGAGGGGGTGGGGCTGAAGGAGGTTGGAACACTGCCCTCACTGAGGGAGTGGGTGTGGCCATCTCTGCTGTGACTGAACAAAGGGCAGGGGAGCAGGGGGCCCAGGGCAGGGCCCTCAGAGCCCGGCAGGACCAGGGGAGTGTCACAAGCATTTGGCCCAGGCCAAAGGGCGCCTTCTTTGTCTGCACAGCTTCCCAAACACTCACATTTCCACTCAGGCCGCCCTCTTTGTTGAAGTGTGTGTGGAACGTGTCCTCGCAGTACACCTCGCTGCACAGCTAACCATAGGACTGGGCATCGTACCTTCCTGCCAGGTGACCGAAGTTCGCAGGCAGATGGGTCACTGGGACCAACGCGGAGAGGCTCCTGCCCTGACCACAGGTCGACCACAGCCGCTGCCCCAGATCGGGGGTTGCAAAGCAGCCCTGTCTGAATCCCCTGCCTCTAGAGGGAGTATTGGACCAACACTTCTAAAAAATGGGGTCCTTGCGGGCAACTCATCGGAGGGACACAAAAAAATCTTTGCCGACTTTCTCCTGAAGCTTACGAGCGTTCACACTTAAGCCTTTTACAATGTCAGCTGTTTAGCTAAACATGAGCTCAAGATCTAAATTTACACAATAATGAAGAAATCAGCTACAAGGGGAGACAATCAGCAAAAACAATCAATATGAGAATTAGTTTCCCAAGGCCACCCATCAGATGTTGGAATAATCAGGTGCAAGGCAGAATATATACATAAAACTGGAACTGGAACAAGGAACAAGGATGTTTTCAAAGACTGGTAGGATCTCTAAAACATTTGTAAAGTACATGTCATTGATAAAGCTAAATACTCAAAGGTTGTGTAATACAACAGATTAATCATTGAGAAGAGTGAAATTATGCTGTTTTGAAAACTATGGCAGGTCAGATTTTCTGCCTAATGATATAAGAAGATTTCTCTCAAAAATACACATTATTTCAAAGACTTATTGGCTGTGAAAAAAGTGAAGGGTATTTCAAATGGCTTGTCTGCAAAGAAAGGTGAGATGTAGGGAATCACAGAAAGTCGAGGGGAAAATATGTCAATATATACATTGCTATATGGTGAACTAAGCCTTAGGCCAGCAACAATGGAGAGGACCTGACCCTTAGAAACTTACAAGTAAGCTGGAATCTTCAAAAGTTCAAATCTTTATAAGTAAAAAGATTTATTAAAATGAATAACCAAGTGTTTTAATTGACATCAGATGATCCAAACAACAAACCCTGAGAACATAGAAAAAATATAAATAAAGATATGAGCAGAACTTAATACAACAGAAAACGTATAAAATTGAGGTGATTTAGTAAGTCCAAAGAATATTCTTTGAAAAGATTTAAAAGACACACTTTGATTAAGGAAAACATAAACATATGTAAAGAATATACAGAAAGAATCAGGACAATGTTATAGCAGAGAATATATGAAATGCCAGTAAATTTGAACATTTCTGTAAAGGGGACCATTTCCTAGCTCCTAAAGTTGACCAAAACTGACACAAGAGGAAATCATTGAAGGTCATCATGTCTGCCCTTGGCATTCTTGGAACGCCCTGGCCTCAGAATGCAGCATCGGTAGTCCATGGTAACCTGCGGAGAGGGGGTGGGGCTGAAGGAGGTTGGAACACTGCCCTCACTGAGGGAGTGGGTGTGGCCATCTCTGCTGTGACTGAACAAAGGGCAGGGGAGCAGGGGGCCCAGGGCAGGGCCCTCAGAGCCCGGCAGGACCAGGGGAGTGTCACAAGCATTTGGCCCAGGCCAAAGGGCGCCTTCTTTGTCTGCACAGCTTCCCAAACACTCACATTTCCACTCAGGCCGCCCTCTTTGTTGAAGTGTGTGTGGAACGTGTCCTCGCAGTACACCTCGCTGCACAGCTAACCATAGGACTGGGCATCGTACCTTCCTGCCAGGTGACCGAAGTTCGCAGGCAGATGGGTCACTGGGACCAACGCGGAGAGGCTCCTGCCCTGACCACAGGTCGACCACAGCCGCTGCCCCAGATCGGGGGTTGCAAAGCAGCCCTGTCTGAATCCCCTGCCTCTAGAGGGAGTATTGGACCAACACTTCTAAAAAATGGGGTCCTTGCGGGCAACTCATCGGAGGGACACAAAAAAATCTTTGCCGACTTTCTCCTGAAGCTTACGAGCGTTCACACTTAAGCCTTTTACAATGTCAGCTGTTTAGCTAAACATGAGCTCATGATCTAAATTTACACAATAATGAAGAAATCAGCTACAAGGGGAGACAATCAGCAAAAACAATCCATATGAGAATTAGTTTCCCAAGGCCACCCATCAGATGTTGGAATAATCAGGTGCAAGGCAGAATATATACATAAAACTGGAACTGGAACAAGGAACAAGGATGTTTTCAAAGACTGGTAGGATCTCTAAAACATTTGTAAAGTACATGTCATTGATAAAGCTAAATACTCAAAGGTTGTGTAATACAACAGATTAATCATTGAGAAGAGTGAAATTATGCTGTTTTGAAAACTATGGCAGGTCAGATTTTCTGCCTAATGATATAAGAAGATTTCTCTCAAAAATACACATTATTTCAAAGACTTATTGGCTGTGAAATAAGTGAAGGGTATTTCAAATGGCTTGTCTGCAAAGAAAGGTGAGATGTAGGGAATCACAGAAAGTCGAGGGGAAAATATGTCAATATATACATTGCTATATGGTGAACTAAGCCTTAGGCCAGCAACAATGGAGAGGACCTGACCCTTAGAAACTTACAAGTAAGCTGGAATCTTCAAAAGTTCAAATCTTTATAAGTAAAAAGATTTATTAAAATGAATAACCAAGTGTTTTAATTGACATCAGATGATCCAAACAACAAACCCTGAGAACATAGAAAAAATATAAATAAAGATATGAGCAGAACTTAATACAACAGAAAACGTATAAAATTGAGGTGATTTAGTAAGTCCAAAGAATATTCTTTGAAAAGATTTAAAAGACACACTTTGATTAAGGAAAACATAAACATATGTAAAGAATATACAGAAAGAATCAGGACAATGTTATAGCAGAGAATATATGAAATGCCAGTAAATTTGAACATTTCTGAAAAAGGGGACCATTTCCTAGCTCCTAAAGTTGACCAAAACTGACACAAGAGCAAATCATTGAAGGTCATCATGTCTGCCCTTGGCATTCTTGGAACGCCCTGGCCTCAGAATGCAGCATCGGTAGTCCATGGTAACCTGCGGAGAGGGGGCGGGGCTGAAGGAGGTTGGAACACTGCCCTCACTGAGGGAGTGGGTGTGGCCATCTCTGCTGTGACTGAACAAAGGGCAGGGGAGCAGGGGGCCCAGGGCAGGGCCCTCAGAGCCCGGCAGGACCAGGGGAGTGTCACAAGCATTTGGCCCAGGCCAAAGGGCGCCTTCTTTGTCTGCACAGCTTCCCAAACACTCACATTTCCACTCAGGCCGCCCTCTTTGTTGAAGTGTGTGTGGAACGTGTCCTCGCAGTACACCTCGCTGCACAGCTAACCATAGGACTGGGCATCGTACCTTCCTGCCAGGTGACCGAAGTTCGCAGGCAGATGGGTCACTGGGACCAACGCGGAGAGGCTCCTGCCCTGACCACAGGTCGACCACAGCCGCTGCCCCAGATCGGGGGTTGCAAAGCAGCCCTGTCTGAATCCCCTGCCTCTAGAGGGAGTATTGGACCAACACTTCTAAAAAATGGGGTCCTTGCGGGCAACTCATCGGAGGGACACAAAAAAATCTTTGCCGACTTTCTCCTGAAGCTTACGAGCGTTCACACTTAAGCCTTTTACAATGTCAGCTGTTTAGCTAAACATGAGCTCAAGATCTAAATTTACACAATAATGAAGAAATCAGCTACAAGGGGAGACAATCAGCAAAAACAATCAATATGAGAATTAGTTTCCCAAGGCCACCCATCAGATGTTGGAATAATCAGGTGCAAGGCAGAATATATACATAAAACTGGAACTGGAACAAGGAACAAGGATGTTTTCAAAGACTGGTAGGATCTCTAAAACATTTGTAAAGTACATGTCATTGATAAAGCTAAATACTCAAAGGTTGTGTAATACAACAGATTAATCATTGAGAAGAGTGAAATTATGCTGTTTTGAAAACTATGGCAGGTCAGATTTTCTGCCTAATGATATAAGAAGATTTCTCTCAAAAATACACATTATTTCAAAGACTTATTGGCTGTGAAATAAGTGAAGGGTATTTCAAATGGCTTGTCTGCAAAGAAAGGTGAGATGTAGGGAATCACAGAAAGTCGAGGGGAAAATATGTCAATATATACATTGCTATATGGTGAACTAAGCCTTAGGCCAGCAACAATGGAGAGGACCTGACCCTTAGAAACTTACAAGTAAGCTGGAATCTTCAAAAGTTCAAATCTTTATAAGTAAAAAGATTTATTAAAATGAATAACCAAGTGTTTTAATTGACATCAGATGATCCAAACAACAAACCCTGAGAACATAGAAAAAATATAAATAAAGATATGAGCAGAACTTAATACAACAGAAAACGTATAAAATTGAGGTGATTTAGTAAGTCCAAAGAATATTCTTTGAAAAGATTTAAAAGACACACTTTGATTAAGGAAAACATAAACATATGTAAAGAATATACAGAAAGAATCAGGACAATGTTATAGCAGAGAATATATGAAATGCCAGTAAATTTGAACATTTCTGTAAAGGGGACCATTTCCTAGCTCCTAAAGTTGACCAAAACTGACACAAGAGGAAATCATTGAAGGTCATCATGTCTGCCCTTGGCATTCTTGGAACGCCCTGGCCTCAGAATGCAGCATCGGTAGTCCATGGTAACCTGCGGAGAGGGGGTGGGGCTGAAGGAGGTTGGAACACTGCCCTCACTGAGGGAGTGGGTGTGGCCATCTCTGCTGTGACTGAACAAAGGGCAGGGGAGCAGGGGGCCCAGGGCAGGGCCCTCAGAGCCCGGCAGGACCAGGGGAGTGTCACAAGCATTTGGCCCAGGCCAAAGGGCGCCTTCTTTGTCTGCACAGCTTCCCAAACACTCACATTTCCACTCAGGCCGCCCTCTTTGTTGAAGTGTGTGTGGAACGTGTCCTCGCAGTACACCTCGCTGCACAGCTAACCATAGGACTGGGCATCGTACCTTCCTGCCAGGTGACCGAAGTTCGCAGGCAGATGGGTCACTGGGACCAACGCGGAGAGGCTCCTGCCCTGACCACAGGTCGACCACAGCCGCTGCCCCAGATCGGGGGTTGCAAAGCAGCCCTGTCTGAATCCCCTGCCTCTAGAGGGAGTATTGGACCAACACTTCTAAAAAATGGGGTCCTTGCGGGCAACTCATCGGAGGGACACAAAAAAATCTTTGCCGACTTTCTCCTGAAGCTTACGAGCGTTCACACTTAAGCCTTTTACAATGTCAGCTGTTTAGCTAAACATGAGCTCATGATCTAAATTTACACAATAATGAAGAAATCAGCTACAAGGGGAGACAATCAGCAAAAACAATCCATATGAGAATTAGTTTCCCAAGGCCACCCATCAGATGTTGGAATAATCAGGTGCAAGGCAGAATATATACATAAAACTGGAACTGGAACAAGGAACAAGGATGTTTTCAAAGACTGGTAGGATCTCTAAAACATTTGTAAAGTACATGTCATTGATAAAGCTAAATACTCAAAGGTTGTGTAATACAACAGATTAATCATTGAGAAGAGTGAAATTATGCTGTTTTGAAAACTATGGCAGGTCAGATTTTCTGCCTAATGATATAAGAAGATTTCTCTCAAAAATACACATTATTTCAAAGACTTATTGGCTGTGAAATAAGTGAAGGGTATTTCAAATGGCTTGTCTGCAAAGAAAGGTGAGATGTAGGGAATCACAGAAAGTCGAGGGGAAAATATGTCAATATATACATTGCTATATGGTGAACTAAGCCTTAGGCCAGCAACAATGGAGAGGACCTGACCCTTAGAAACTTACAAGTAAGCTGGAATCTTCAAAAGTTCAAATCTTTATAAGTAAAAAGATTTATTAAAATGAATAACCAAGTGTTTTAATTGACATCAGATGATCCAAACAACAAACCCTGAGAACATAGAAAAAATATAAATAAAGATATGAGCAGAACTTAATACAACAGAAAACGTATAAAATTGAGGTGATTTAGTAAGTCCAAAGAATATTCTTTGAAAAGATTTAAAAGACACACTTTGATTAAGGAAAACATAAACATATGTAAAGAATATACAGAAAGAATCAGGACAATGTTATAGCAGAGAATATATGAAATGCCAGTAAATTTGAACATTTCTGAAAAAGGGGACCATTTCCTAGCTCCTAAAGTTGACCAAAACTGACACAAGAGCAAATCATTGAAGGTCATCATGTCTGCCCTTGGCATTCTTGGAACGCCCTGGCCTCAGAATGCAGCATCGGTAGTCCATGGTAACCTGCGGAGAGGGGGCGGGGCTGAAGGAGGTTGGAACACTGCCCTCACTGAGGGAGTGGGTGTGGCCATCTCTGCTGTGACTGAACAAAGGGCAGGGGAGCAGGGGGCCCAGGGCAGGGCCCTCAGAGCCCGGCAGGACCAGGGGAGTGTCACAAGCATTTGGCCCAGGCCAAAGGGCGCCTTCTTTGTCTGCACAGCTTCCCAAACACTCACATTTCCACTCAGGCCGCCCTCTTTGTTGAAGTGTGTGTGGAACGTGTCCTCGCAGTACACCTCGCTGCACAGCTAACCATAGGACTGGGCATCGTACCTTCCTGCCAGGTGACCGAAGTTCGCAGGCAGATGGGTCACTGGGACCAACGCGGAGAGGCTCCTGCCCTGACCACAGGTCGACCACAGCCGCTGCCCCAGATCGGGGGTTGCAAAGCAGCCCTGTCTGAATCCCCTGCCTCTAGAGGGAGTATTGGACCAACACTTCTAAAAAATGGGGTCCTTGCGGGCAACTCATCGGAGGGACACAAAAAAATCTTTGCCGACTTTCTCCTGAAGCTTACGAGCGTTCACACTTAAGCCTTTTACAATGTCAGCTGTTTAGCTAAACATGAGCTCAAGATCTAAATTTACACAATAATGAAGAAATCAGCTACAAGGGGAGACAATCAGCAAAAACAATCAATATGAGAATTAGTTTCCCAAGGCCACCCATCAGATGTTGGAATAATCAGGTGCAAGGCAGAATATATACATAAAACTGGAACTGGAACAAGGAACAAGGATGTTTTCAAAGACTGGTAGGATCTCTAAAACATTTGTAAAGTACATGTCATTGATAAAGCTAAATACTCAAAGGTTGTGTAATACAACAGATTAATCATTGAGAAGAGTGAAATTATGCTGTTTTGAAAACTATGGCAGGTCAGATTTTCTGCCTAATGATATAAGAAGATTTCTCTCAAAAATACACATTATTTCAAAGACTTATTGGCTGTGAAATAAGTGAAGGGTATTTCAAATGGCTTGTCTGCAAAGAAAGGTGAGATGTAGGGAATCACAGAAAGTCGAGGGGAAAATATGTCAATATATACATTGCTATATGGTGAACTAAGCCTTAGGCCAGCAACAATGGAGAGGACCTGACCCTTAGAAACTTACAAGTAAGCTGGAATCTTCAAAAGTTCAAATCTTTATAAGTAAAAAGATTTATTAAAATGAATAACCAAGTGTTTTAATTGACATCAGATGATCCAAACAACAAACCCTGAGAACATAGAAAAAATATAAATAAAGATATGAGCAGAACTTAATACAACAGAAAACGTATAAAATTGAGGTGATTTAGTAAGTCCAAAGAATATTCTTTGAAAAGATTTAAAAGACACACTTTGATTAAGGAAAACATAAACATATGTAAAGAATATACAGAAAGAATCAGGACAATGTTATAGCAGAGAATATATGAAATGCCAGTCAATTTGAACATTTCTGTAAAGGGGACCATTTCCTAGCTCCTAAAGTTGACCAAAACTGACACAAGAGGAAATCATTGAAGGTCATCATGTCTGCCCTTGGCATTCTTGGAACGCCCTGGCCTCAGAATGCAGCATCGGTAGTCCATGGTAACCTGCGGAGAGGGGGTGGGGCTGAAGGAGGTTGGAACACTGCCCTCACTGAGGGAGTGGGTGTGGCCATCTCTGCTGTGACTGAACAAAGGGCAGGGGAGCAGGGGGCCCAGGGCAGGGCCCTCAGAGCCCGGCAGGACCAGGGGAGTGTCACAAGCATTTGGCCCAGGCCAAAGGGCGCCTTCTTTGTCTGCACAGCTTCCCAAACACTCACATTTCCACTCAGGCCGCCCTCTTTGTTGAAGTGTGTGTGGAACGTGTCCTCGCAGTACACCTCGCTGCACAGCTAACCATAGGACTGGGCATCGTACCTTCCTGCCAGGTGACCGAAGTTCGCAGGCAGATGGGTCACTGGGACCAATGCGGAGAGGTTCCTGCCCTGACCACAGGTCGACCACAGCCGCTGCCCCAGATCGGGGGTTGCAAAGCAGCCCTGTCTGAATCCCCTGCCTCTAGAGGGAGTATTGGACCAACACTTCTAAAAAATGGGGTCCTTGCGGGCAACTCATCGGAGGGACACAAAAAAATCTTTGCCGACTTTCTCCTGAAGCTTACGAGCGTTCACACTTAAGCCTTTTACAATGTCAGCTGTTTAGCTAAACATGAGCTCATGATCTAAATTTACACAATAATGAAGAAATCAGCTACAAGGGGAGACAATCAGCAAAAACAATCAATATGAGAATTAGTTTCCCAAGGCCACCCATCAGATGTTGGAATAATCAGGTGCAAGGCAGAATATATACATAAAACTGGAACTGGAACAAGGAACAAGGATGTTTTCAAAGACTGGTAGGATCTCTAAAACATTTGTAAAGTACATGTCATTGATAAAGCTAAATACTCAAAGGTTGTGTAATACAACAGATTAATCATTGAGAAGAGTGAAATTATGCTGTTTTGAAAACTATGGCAGGTCAGATTTTCTGCCTAATGATATAAGAAGATTTCTCTCAAAAATACACATTATTTCAAAGACTTATTGGCTGTGAAATAAGTGAAGGGTATTTCAAATGGCTTGTCTGCAAAGAAAGGTGAGATGTAGGGAATCACAGAAAGTCGAGGGGAAAATATGTCAATATATACATTGCTATATGGTGAACTAAGCCTTAGGCCAGCAACAATGGAGAGGACCTGACCCTTAGAAACTTACAAGTAAGCTGGAATCTTCAAAAGTTCAAATCTTTCTAAGTAAAAAGATTTATTAAAATGAATAACCAAGTGTTTTAATTGACATCAGATGATCAAAACAACAAACCCTGAGAACATAGAAAAAATATAAATAAAGATATGAGCAGAACTTAATACAACAGAAAACGTATAAAATTGAGGTGATTTAGTAAGTCCAAAGAATATTCTTTGAAAAGATTTAAAAGACACACTTTGATTAAGGAAAACATAAACATATGTAAAGAATATACAGAAAGAATCAGGACAATGTTATAGCAGAGAATATATGAAATGCCAGTAAATTTGAACATTTCTGTAAAGGGGACCATTTCTTAGCTCCTAAAGTTGACCAAAACTGACACAAGAGGAAATCATTGAAGGTCATCATGTCTGCCCTTGGCATACTTGGAACGCCCTGGCCTCAGAATGCAGCATCGGTAGTCCATGGTAACCTGCGAAGAGGGGGCGGGGCTGAAGCAGGTTGGAACACTGCCCTCACTGAGGGAGTGGGTGTGGCCATCTCTGCTGTGACTGAACAAAGGGCAGGGGAGCAGGGGGCCCAGAGCAGGGCCCTCAGAGCCCGGCAGGACCAGGGGAGTGTCACAAGCATTTGGCCCAGGCCAAAGGGCGCCTTCTTTGTCTGCACAGCTTCCCAAACACTCACATTTCCACTCAGGCCGCCCTCTTTGTTGAAGTGTGTGTGGAACGTGTCCTCGCAGTACACCTCGCTGCACAGCTAACCATAGGACTGGGCATCGTACCTTCCTGCCAGGTGACCGAAGTTCGCAGGCAGATGGGTCACTGGGACCAACGCGGAGAGGCTCCTGCCCTGACCACAGGTCGACCACAGCCGCTGCCCCAGATCGGGGGTTGCAAAGCAGCCCTGTCTGAATCCCCTGCCTCTAGAGGGAGTATTGGACCAACACTTCTAAAAAATGGGGTCCTTGCGGGCAACTCATCGGAGGGACACAAAAAAATCTTTGCCGACTTTCTCCTGAAGCTTACGAGCGTTCACACTTAAGCCTTTTACAATGTCAGCTGTTTAGCTAAACATGAGCTCATGATCTAAATTTACACAATAATGAAGAAATCAGCTACAAGGGGAGACAATCAGCAAAAACAATCAATATGAGAATTAGTTTCCCAAGGCCACCCATCAGATGTTGGAATAATCAGGTGCAAGGCAGAATATATACATAAAACTGGAACTGGAACAAGGAACAAGGATGTTTTCAAAGACTGGTAGGATCTCTAAAACATTTGTAAAGTACATGTCATTGATAAAGCTAAATACTCAAAGGTTGTGTAATACAACAGATTAATCATTGAGAAGAGTGAAATTATGCTGTTTTGAAAACTATGGCAGGTCAGATTTTCTGGCTAATGATATAAGAAGATTTCTCTCAAAAATACACATTATTTCAAAGACTTATTGGCTGTGAAATAAGTGAAGGGTATTTCAAATGGCTTGTCTGCAAAGAAAGGTGAGATGTAGGGAATCACAGAAAGTCGAGGGGAAAATATGTCAATATATACATTGCTATATGGTGAACTAAGCCTTAGGCCAGCAACAATGGAGAGGACCTGACCCTTAGAAACTTACAAGTAAGCTGGAATCTTCAAAAGTTCAAATCTTTATAAGTAAAAAGATTTATTAAAATGAATAACCAAGTGTTTTAATTGACATCAGATGATCCAAACAACAAACCCTGAGAACATAGAAAAAATATAAATAAAGATATGAGCAGAACTTAATACAACAGAAAACGTATAAAATTGAGGTGATTTAGTAAGTCCAAAGAATATTCTTTGAAGAGATTTAAAAGACACACTTTGATTAAGGAAAACATAAACATATGTAAAGAATATACAGAAAGAATCAGGACAATGTTATAGCAGAGAATATATGAAATGCCAGTAAATTTGAACATTTCTGAAAAAGGGGACCATTTCCTAGCTCCTAAAGTTGACCAAAACTGACACAAGAGGAAATCATTGAAGGTCATCATGTCTGCCCTTGGCATTCTTGGAACGCCCTGGCCTCAGAATGCAGCATCGGTAGTCCATGGTAACCTGCGGAGAGGGGGTGGGGCTGAAGGAGGTTGGAACACTGCCCTCACTGAGGGAGTGGGTGTGGCCATCTCTGCTGTGACTGAACAAAGGGCAGGGGAGCAGGGGGCCCAGGGCAGGGCCCTCAGAGCCCGGCAGGACCAGGGGAGTGTCACAAGCATTTGGCCCAGGCCAAAGGGCGCCTTCTTTGTCTGCACAGCTTCCCAAACACTCACATTTCCACTCAGGCCGCCCTCTTTGTTGAAGTGTGTGTGGAACGTGTCCTCGCAGTACACCTCGCTGCACAGCTAACCATAGGACTGGGCATCGTACCTTCCTGCCAGGTGACCGAAGTTCGCAGGCAGATGGGTCACTGGGACCAATGCGGAGAGGCTCCTGCCCTGACCACAGGTCGACCACAGCCGCTGCCCCAGATCGGGGGTTGCAAAGCAGCCCTGTCTGAATCCCCTGCCTCTAGAGGGAGTATTGGACCAACACTTCTAAAAAATGCGGTCCTTGCGGGCAACTCATCGGAGGGACACAAAAAAATCTTTGCCGACTTTCTCCTGAAGCTTACGAGCGTTCACACTTAAGCCTTTTACAATGTCAGCTGTTTAGCTAAACATGAGCTCATGATCTAAATTTACACAATAATGAAGAAATCAGCTACAAGGGGAGACAATCAGCAAAAACAATCAATATGAGAATTAGTTTCCCAAGGCCACCCATCAGATGTTGGAATAATCAGGTGCAAGGCAGAATATATACATAAAACTGGAACTGAAACAAGGAACAAGGATGTTTTCAAAGACTGGTAGGATCTCTAAAACATTTGTAAAGTACATGTCATTGATAAAGCTAAATACTCAAAGGTTGTGTAATACAACAGATTAATCATTGAGAAGAGTGAAATTATGCTGTTTTGAAAACTATGGCAGGTCAGATTTTCTGGCTAATGATATAAGAAGATTTCTCTCAAAAATACACATTATTTCAAAGACTTATTGGCTGTGAAATAAGTGAAGGGTATTTCAAATGGCTTGTCTGCAAAGAAAGGTGAGATGTAGGGAATCACAGAAAGTCGAGGGGAAAATATGTCAATATATACATTGCTATATGGTGAACTAAGCCTTAGGCCAGCAACAATGGAGAGGACCTGACCCTTAGAAACTTACAAGTAAGCTGGAATCTTCAAAAGTTCAAATCTTTATAAGTAAAAAGATTTATTAAAATGAATAACCAAGTGTTTTAATTGACATCAGATGATCCAAACAACAAACCCTGAGAACATAGAAAAAATATAAATAAAGATATGAGCAGAACTTAATACAACAGAAAACGTATAAAATTGAGGTGATTTAGTAAGTCCAAAGAATATTCTTTGAAAAGATTTAAAAGACACACTTTGATTAAGGAAAACATAAACATATGTAAAGAATATACAGAAAGAATCAGGACAATGTTATAGCAGAGAATATATGAAATGCCAGTAAATTTGAACATTTCTGAAAAAGGGGACCATTTCCTAGCTCCTAAAGTTGACCAAAACTGACACAAGAGCAAATCATTGAAGGTCATCATGTCTGCCCTTGGCATTCTTGGAACGCCCTGGCCTCAGAATGCAGCATCGGTAGTCCATGGTAACCTGCGGAGAGGGGGCGGGGCTGAAGGAGGTTGGAACACTGCCCTCACTGAGGGAGTGGGTGTGGCCATCTCTGCTGTGACTGAACAAAGGGCAGGGGAGCAGGGGGCCCAGGGCAGGGCCCTCAGAGCCCGGCAGGACCAGGGGAGTGTCACAAGCATTTGGCCCAGGCCAAAGGGCGCCTTCTTTGTCTGCACAGCTTCCCAAACACTCACATTTCCACTCAGGCCGCCCTCTTTGTTGAAGTGTGTGTGGAACGTGTCCTCGCAGTACACCTCGCTGCACAGCTAACCATAGGACTGGGCATCGTACCTTCCTGCCAGGTGACCGAAGTTCGCAGGCAGATGGGTCACTGGGACCAACGCGGAGAGGCTCCTGCCCTGACCACAGGTCGACCACAGCCGCTGCCCCAGATCGGGGGTTGCAAAGCAGCCCTGTCTGAATCCCCTGCCTCTAGAGGGAGTATTGGACCAACACTTCTAAAAAATGGGGTCCTTGCGGGCAACTCATCGGAGGGACACAAAAAAATCTTTGCCGACTTTCTCCTGAAGCTTACGAGCGTTCACACTTAAGCCTTTTACAATGTCAGCTGTTTAGCTAAACATGAGCTCATGATCTAAATTTACACAATAATGAAGAAATCAGCTACAAGTGGAGACAATCAGCAAAAACAATCAATATGAGAATTAGTTTCCCAAGGCCACCCATCAGATGTTGGAATAATCAGGTGCAAGGCAGAATATATACATAAAACTGGAACTGGAACAAGGAACAAGGATGTTTTCAAAGACTGGTAGGATCTCTAAAACATTTGTAAAGTACATGTCATTGATAAAGCTAAATACTCAAAGGTTGTGTAATACAACAGATTAATCATTGAGAAGAGTGAAATTATGCTGTTTTGAAAACTATGGCAGGTCAGATTTTCTGCCTAATGATATAAGAAGATTTCTCTCAAAAATACACATTATTTCAAAGACTTATTGGCTGTGAAATAAGTGAAGGGTATTTCAAATGGCTTGTCTGCAAAGAAAGGTGAGATGTAGGGAATCACAGAAAGTCGAGGGGAAAATATGTCAATATATACATTGCTATATGGTGAACTAAGCCTTAGGCCAGCAACAATGGAGAGGACCTGACCCTTAGAAACTTACAAGTAAGCTGGAATCTTCAAAAGTTCAAATCTTTATAAGTAAAAAGATTTATTAAAATGAATAACCAAGTGTTTTAATTGACATCAGATGATCCAAACAACAAACCCTGAGAACATAGAAAAAATATAAATAAAGATATGAGCAGAACTTAATACAACAGAAAACGTATAAAATTGAGGTGATTTAGTAAGTCCAAAGAATATTCTTTGAAAAGATTTAAAAGACACACTTTGATTAAGGAAAACATAAACATATGTAAAGAATATACAGAAAGAATCAGGACAATGTTATAGCAGAGAATATATGAAATGCCAGTAAATTTGAACATTTCTGTAAAGGGGACCATTTCCTAGCTCCTAAAGTTGACCAAAACTGACACAGGAGGAAATCATTGAAGGTCATCATGTCTGCCCTTGGCATTCTTGGAACGCCCTGGCCTCAGAATGCAGCATCGGTAGTCCATGGTAACCTGCGGAGAGGGGGTGGGGCTGAAGGAGGTTGGAACACTGCCCTCACTGAGGGAGTGGGTGTGGCCATCTCTGCTGTGACTGAACAAAGGGCAGGGGAGCAGGGGGCCCAGGGCAGGGCCCTCAGAGCCCGGCAGGACCAGGGGAGTGTCACAAGCATTTGGCCCAGGCCAAAGGGCGCCTTCTTTGTCTGCACAGCTTCCCAAACACTCACATTTCCACTCAGGCCGCCCTCTTTGTTGAAGTGTGTGTGGAACGTGTCCTCGCAGTACACCTCGCTGCACAGCTAACCATAGGACTGGGCATCGTACCTTCCTGCCAGGTGACCGAAGTTCGCAGGCAGATGGGTCACTGGGACCAATGCGGAGAGGTTCCTGCCCTGACCACAGGTCGACCACAGCCGCTGCCCCAGATCGGGGGTTGCAAAGCAGCCCTGTCTGAATCCCCTGCCTCTAGAGGGAGTATTGGACCAACACTTCTAAAAAATGGGGTCCTTGCGGGCAACTCATCGGAGGGACACAAAAAAATCTTTGCCGACTTTCTCCTGAAGCTTACGAGCGTTCACACTTAAGCCTTTTACAATGTCAGCTGTTTAGCTAAACATGAGCTCATGATCTAAATTTACACAATAATGAAGAAATCAGCTACAAGGGGAGACAATCAGCAAAAACAATCAATATGAGAATTAGTTTCCCAAGGCCACCCATCAGATGTTGGAATAATCAGGTGCAAGGCAGAATATATACATAAAGCTGGAACTGGAACAAGGAACAAGGATGTTTTCAAAGACTGGTAGGATCTCTAAAACATTTGTAAAGTACATGTCATTGATAAAGCTAAATACTCAAAGGTTGTGTAATACAACAGATTAATCATTGAGAAGAGTGAAATTATGCTGTTTTGAAAACTATGGCAGGTCAGATTTTCTGCCTAATGATATAAGAAGATTTCTCTCAAAAATACACATTATTTCAAAGACTTATTGGCTGTGAAATAAGTGAAGGGTATTTCAAATGGCTTGTCTGCAAAGAAAGGTGAGATGTAGGGAATCACAGAAAGTCGAGGGGAAAATATGTCAATATATACATTGCTATATGGTGAACTAAGCCTTAGGCCAGCAACAATGGAGAGGACCTGACCCTTAGAAACTTACAAGGAAGCTGGAATCTTCAAAAGTTCAAATCTTTATAAGTAAAAAGATTTATTAAAATGAATAACCAAGTGTTTTAATTGACATCAGATGATCAAAACAACAAACCCTGAGAACATAGAAAAAATATAAATAAAGATATGAGCAGAACTTAATACAACAGAAAACGTATAAAATTGAGGTGATTTAGTAAGTCCAAAGAATATTCTTTGAAAAGATTTAAAAGACACACTTTGATTAAGGAAAACATAAACATATGTAAAGAATATACAGAAAGAATCAGGACAATGTTATAGCAGAGAATATATGAAATGCCAGTAAATTTGAACATTTCTGTAAAGGGGACCATTTCTTAGCTCCTAAAGTTGACCAAAACTGACACAAGAGGAAATCATTGAAGGTCATCATGTCTGCCCTTGGCATACTTGGAACGCCCTGGCCTCAGAATGCAGCATCGGTAGTCCATGGTAACCTGCGAAGAGGGGGCGGGGCTGAAGCAGGTTGGAACACTGCCCTCACTGAGGGAGTGGGTGTGGCCATCTCTGCTGTGACTGAACAAAGGGCAGGGGAGCAGGGGGCCCAGAGCAGGGCCCTCAGAGCCCGGCAGGACCAGGGGAGTGTCACAAGCATTTGGCCCAGGCCAAAGGGCGCCTTCTTTGTCTGCACAGCTTCCCAAACACTCACATTTCCACTCAGGCCGCCCTCTTTGTTGAAGTGTGTGTGGAACGTGTCCTCGCAGTACACCTCGCTGCACAGCTAACCATAGGACTGGGCATCGTACCTTCCTGCCAGGTGACCGAAGTTCGCAGGCAGATGGGTCACTGGGACCAACGCGGAGAGGCTCCTGCCCTGACCACAGGTCGACCACAGCCGCTGCCCCAGATCGGGGGTTGCAAAGCAGCCCTGTCTGAATCCCCTGCCTCTAGAGGGAGTATTGGACCAACACTTCTAAAAAATGGGGTCCTTGCGGGCAACTCATCGGAGGGACACAAAAAAATCTTTGCCGACTTTCTCCTGAAGCTTACGAGCGTTCACACTTAAGCCTTTTACAATGTCAGCTGTTTAGCTAAACATGAGCTCATGATCTAAATTTACACAATAATGAAGAAATCAGCTACAAGGGGAGACAATCAGCAAAAACAATCAATATGAGAATTAGTTTCCCAAGGCCACCCATCAGATGTTGGAATAATCAGGTGCAAGGCAGAATATATACATAAAACTGGAACTGGAACAAGGAACAAGGATGTTTTCAAAGACTGGTAGGATCTCTAAAACATTTGTAAAGTACATGTCATTGATAAAGCTAAATACTCAAAGGTTGTGTAATACAACAGATTAATCATTGAGAAGAGTGAAATTATGCTGTTTTGAAAACTATGGCAGGTCAGATTTTCTGGCTAATGATATAAGAAGATTTCTCTCAAAAATACACATTATTTCAAAGACTTATTGGCTGTGAAATAAGTGAAGGGTATTTCAAATGGCTTGTCTGCAAAGAAAGGTGAGATGTAGGGAATCACAGAAAGTCGAGGGGAAAATATGTCAATATATACATTGCTATATGGTGAACTAAGCCTTAGGCCAGCAACAATGGAGAGGACCTGACCCTTAGAAACTTACAAGTAAGCTGGAATCTTCAAAAGTTCAAATCTTTATAAGTAAAAAGATTTATTAAAATGAATAACCAAGTGTTTTAATTGACATCAGATGATCCAAACAACAAACCCTGAGAACATAGAAAAAATATAAATAAAGATATGAGCAGAACTTAATACAACAGAAAACGTATAAAATTGAGGTGATTTAGTAAGTCCAAAGAATATTCTTTGAAAAGATTTAAAAGACACACTTTGATTAAGGAAAATATAAACATATGTAAAGAATATACAGAAAGAATCAGGACAATGTTATAGCAGAGAATATATGAAATGCCAGTAAATTTGAACATTTCTGTAAAGGGGACCATTTCCTAGCTCCTAAAGTTGACCAAAACTGACACAAGAGGAAATCATTGAAGGTCATCATGTCTGCCCTTGGCATTCTTGGAACGCCCTGGCCTCAGAATGCAGCATCGGTAGTCCATGGTAACCTGCGGAGAGGGGGTGGGGCTGAAGGAGGTTGGAACACTGCCCTCACTGAGGGAGTGGGTGTGGCCATCTCTGCTGTGACTGAACAAAGGGCAGGGGAGCAGGGGGCCCAGGGCAGGGCCCTCAGAGCCCGGCAGGACCAGGGGAGTGTCACAAGCATTTGGCCCAGGCCAAAGGGCGCCTTCTTTGTCTGCACAGCTTCCCAAACACTCACATTTCCACTCAGGCCGCCCTCTTTGTTGAAGTGTGTGTGGAACGTGTCCTCGCAGTACACCTCGCTGCACAGCTAACCATAGGACTGGGCATCGTACCTTCCTGCCAGGTGACCGAAGTTCGCAGGCAGATGGGTCACTGGGACCAACGCGGAGAGGCTCCTGCCCTGACCACAGGTCGACCACAGCCGCTGCCCCAGATCGGGGGTTGCAAAGCAGCCCTGTCTGAATCCCCTGCCTCTAGAGGGAGTATTGGACCAACACTTCTAAAAAATGGGGTCCTTGCGGGCAACTCATCGGAGGGACACAAAAAAATCTTTGCCGACTTTCTCCTGAAGCTTACGAGCGTTCACACTTAAGCCTTTTACAATGTCAGCTGTTTAGCTAAACATGAGCTCATGATCTAAATTTACACAATAATGAAGAAATCAGCTACAAGGGGAGACAATCAGCAAAAACAATCAATATGAGAATTAGTTTCCCAAGGCCACCCATCAGATGTTGGAATAATCAGGTGCAAGGCAGAATATATACATAAAACTGGAACTGGAACAAGGAACAAGGATGTTTTCAAAGACTGGTAGGATCTCTAAAACATTTGTAAAGTACATGTCATTGAGAAAGCTAAATACTCAAAGGTTGTGTAATACAACAGATTAATCATTGAGAAGAGTGAAATTATGCTGTTTTGAAAACTATGGCAGGTCAGATTTTCTGCCTAATGATATAAGAAGATTTCTCTCAAAAATACACATTATTTCAAAGACTTATTGGCTGTGAAATAAGTGAAGGGTATTTCAAATGGCTTGTCTGCAAAGAAAGGTGAGATGTAGGGAATCACAGAAAGTCGAGGGGAAAATATGTCAATATATACATTGCTATATGGTGAACTAAGCCTTAGGCCAGCAACAATGGAGAGGACCTGACCCTTAGAAACTTACAAGTAAGCTGGAATCTTCAAAAGTTCAAATCTTTATAAGTAAAAAGATTTATTAAAATGAATAACCAAGTGTTTTAATTGACATCAGATGATCAAAACAACAAACCCTGAGAACATAGAAAAAATATAAATAAAGATATGAGCAGAACTTAATACAACAGAAAACGTATAAAATTGAGGTGATTTAGTAAGTCCAAAGAATATTCTTTGAAAAGATTTAAAAGACACACTTTGATTAAGGAAAACATAAACATATGTAAAGAATATACAGAAAGAATCAGGACAATGTTATAGCAGAGAATATATGAAATGCCAGTAAATTTGAACATTTCTGAAAAAGGGGACCATTTCCTAGCTCCTAAAGTTGACCAAAACTGACACAAGAGGAAATCATTGAAGGTCATCATGTCTGCCCTTGGCATTCTTGGAACGCCCTGGCCTCAGAATGCAGCATCGGTAGTCCATGGTAACCTGCGGAGAGGGGGTGGGGCTGAAGGAGGTTGGAACACTGCCCTCACTGAGGGAGTGGGTGTGGCCATCTCTGCTGTGACTGAACAAAGGGCAGGGGAGCAGGGGGCCCAGGGCAGGGCCCTCAGAGCCCGGCAGGACCAGGGGAGTGTCACAAGCATTTGGCCCAGGCCAAAGGGCGCCTTCTTTGTCTGCACAGCTTCCCAAACACTCACATTTCCACTCAGGCCGCCCTCTTTGTTGAAGTGTGTGTGGAACGTGTCCTCGCAGTACACCTCGCTGCACAGCTAACCATAGGACTGGGCATCGTACCTTCCTGCCAGGTGACCGAAGTTCGCAGGCAGATGGGTCACTGGGACCAATGCGGAGAGGTTCCTGCCCTGACCACAGGTCGACCACAGCCGCTGCCCCAGATCGGGGGTTGCAAAGCAGCCCTGTCTGAATCCCCTGCCTCTAGAGGGAGTATTGGACCAACACTTCTAAAAAATGGGGTCCTTGCGGGCAACTCATCGGAGGGACACAAAAAAATCTTTGCCGACTTTCTCCTGAAGCTTACGAGCGTTCACACTTAAGCCTTTTACAATGTCAGCTGTTTAGCTAAACATGAGCTCATGATCTAAATTTACACAATAATGAAGAAATCAGCTACAAGGGGAGACAATCAGCAAAAACAATCAATATGAGAATTAGTTTCCCAAGGCCACCCATCAGATGTTGGAATAATCAGGTGCAAGGCAGAATATATACATAAAACTGGAACTGGAACAAGGAACAAGGATGTTTTCAAAGACTGGTAGGATCTCTAAAACATTTGTAAAGTACATGTCATTGAGAAAGCTAAATACTCAAAGGTTGTGTAATACAACAGATTAATCATTGAGAAGAGTGAAATTATGCTGTTTTGAAAACTATGGCAGGTCAGATTTTCTGCCTAATGATATAAGAAGATTTCTCTCAAAAATACACATTATTTCAAAGACTTATTGGCTGTGAAATAAGTGAAGGGTATTTCAAATGGCTTGTCTGCAAAGAAAGGTGAGATGTAGGGAATCACAGAAAGTCGAGGGGAAAATATGTCAATATATACATTGCTATATGGTGAACTAAGCCTTAGGCCAGCAACAATGGAGAGGACCTGACCCTTAGAAACTTACAAGTAAGCTGGAATCTTCAAAAGTTCAAATCTTTATAAGTAAAAAGATTTATTAAAATGAATAACCAAGTGTTTTAATTGACATCAGATGATCCAAACAACAAACCCTGAGAACATAGAAAAAATATAAATAAAGATATGAGCAGAACTTAATACAACAGAAAACGTATAAAATTGAGGTGATTTAGTAAGTCCAAAGAATATTCTTTGAAAAGATTTAAAAGACACACTTTGATTAAGGAAAACATAAACATATGTAAAGAATATACAGAAAGAATCAGGACAATGTTATAGCAGAGAATATATGAAATGCCAGTAAATTTGAACATTTCTGTAAAGGGGACCATTTCCTAGCTCCTAAAGTTGACCAAAACTGACACAAGAGGAAATCATTGAAGGTCATCATGTCTGCCCTTGGCATTCTTGGAACGCCCTGGCCTCAGAATGCAGCATCGGTAGTCCATGGTAACCTGCGGAGAGGGGGCGGGCCTGAAGCAGGTTGGAACACTGCCCTCACTGAGGGAGTGGGTGTGGCCATCTCTGCTGTGACTGAACAAAGGGCAGGGGAGCAGGGGGCCCAGGGCAGGGCCCTCAGAGCCCGGCAGGACCAGGGGAGTGTCACAAGCATTTGGCCCAGGCCAAAGGGCGCCTTCTTTGTCTGCACAGCTTCCCAAACACTCACATTTCCACTCAGGCCGCCCTCTTTGTTGAAGTGTGTGTGGAACGTGTCCTCGCAGTACACCTCGCTGCACAGCTAACCATAGGACTGGGCATCGTACCTTCCTGCCAGGTGACCGAAGTTCGCAGGCAGATGGGTCACTGGGACCAACGCGGAGAGGCTCCTGCCCTGACCACAGGTCGACCACAGCCGCTGCCCCAGATCGGGGGTTGCAAAGCAGCCCTGTCTGAATCCCCTGCCTCTAGAGGGAGTATTGGACCAACACTTCTAAAAAATGGGGTCCTTGCGGGCAACTCATCGGAGGGACACAAAAAAATCTTTGCCGACTTTCTCCTGAAGCTTACGAGCGTTCACACTTAAGCCTTTTACAATGTCAGCTGTTTAGCTAAACATGAGCTCATGATCTAAATTTACACAATAATGAAGAAATCAGCTACAAGGGGAGACAATCAGCAAAAACAATCAATATGAGAATTAGTTTCCCAAGGCCACCCATCAGATGTTGGAATAATCAGGTGCAAGGCAGAATATATACATAAAACTGGAACTGGAACAAGGAACAAGGATGTTTTCAAAGACTGGTAGGATCTCTAAAACATTTGTAAAGTACATGTCATTGATAAAGCTAAATACTCAAAGGTTGTGTAATACAACAGATTAATCATTGAGAAGAGTGAAATTATGCTGTTTTGAAAACTATGGCAGGTCAGATTTTCTGGCTAATGATATAAGAAGATTTCTCTCAAAAATACACATTATTTCAAAGACTTATTGGCTGTGAAATAAGTGAAGGGTATTTCAAATGGCTTGTCTGCAAAGAAAGGTGAGATGTAGGGAATCACAGAAAGTCGAGGGGAAAATATGTCAATATATACATTGCTATATGGTGAACTAAGCCTTAGGCCAGCAACAATGGAGAGGACCTGACCCTTAGAAACTTACAAGTAAGCTGGAATCTTCAAAAGTTCAAATCTTTATAAGTAAAAAGATTTATTAAAATGAATAACCAAGTGTTTTAATTGACATCAGATGATCCAAACAACAAACCCTGAGAACATAGAAAAAATATAAATAAAGATATGAGCAGAACTTAATACAACAGAAAACGTATAAAATTGAGGTGATTTAGTAAGTCCAAAGAATATTCTTTGAAAAGATTTAAAAGACACACTTTGATTAAGGAAAACATAAACATATGTAAAGAATATACAGAAAGAATCAGGACAATGTTATAGCAGAGAATATATGAAATGCCAGTAAATTTGAACATTTCTGAAAAAGGGGACCATTTCCTAGCTCCTAAAGTTGACCAAAACTGACACAAGAGGAAATCATTGAAGGTCATCATGTCTGCCCTTGGCATTCTTGGAACGCCCTGGCCTCAGAATGCAGCATCGGTAGTCCATGGTAACCTGCGGAGAGGGGGTGGGGCTGAAGGAGGTTGGAACACTGCCCTCACTGAGGGAGTGGGTGTGGCCATCTCTGCTGTGACTGAACAAAGGGCAGGGGAGCAGGGGGCCCAGGGCAGGGCCCTCAGAGCCCGGCAGGACCAGGGGAGTGTCACAAGCATTTGGCCCAGGCCAAAGGGCGCCTTCTTTGTCTGCACAGCTTCCCAAACACTCACATTTCCACTCAGGCCGCCCTCTTTGTTGAAGTGTGTGTGGAACGTGTCCTCGCAGTACACCTCGCTGCACAGCTAACCATAGGACTGGGCATCGTACCTTCCTGCCAGGTGACCGAAGTTCGCAGGCAGATGGGTCACTGGGACCAACGCGGAGAGGCTCCTGCCCTGACCACAGGTCGACCACAGCCGCTGCCCCAGATCGGGGGTTGCAAAGCAGCCCTGTCTGAATCCCCTGCCTCTAGAGGGAGTATTGGACCAACACTTCTAAAAAATGGGGTCCTTGCGGGCAACTCATCGGAGGGACACAAAAAAATCTTTGCCGACTTTCTCCTGAAGCTTACGAGCGTTCACACTTAAGCCTTTTACAATGTCAGCTGTTTAGCTAAACATGAGCTCATGATCTAAATTTACACAATAATGAAGAAATCAGCTACAAGGGGAGACAATCAGCAAAAACAATCAATATGAGAATTAGTTTCCCAAGGCCACCCTTCAGATGTTGGAATAATCAGGTGCAAGGCAGAATATATACATAAAACTGGAACTGGAACAAGGAACAAGGATGTTTTCAAAGACTGGTAGGATCTCTAAAACATTTGTAAAGTACATGTCATTGATAAAGCTAAATACTCAAAGGTTGTGTAATACAACAGATTAATCATTGAGAAGAGTGAAATTATGCTGTTTTGAAAACTATGGCAGGTCAGATTTTCTGCCTAATGATATAAGAAGATTTCTCTCAAAAATACACATTATTTCAAAGACTTATTGGCTGTGAAATAAGTGAAGGGTATTTCAAATGGCTTGTCTGCAAAGAAAGGTGAGATGTAGGGAATCACAGAAAGTCGAGGGGAAAATATGTCAATATATACATTGCTATATGGTGAACTAAGCCTTAGGCCAGCAACAATGGAGAGGACCTGACCCTTAGAAACTTACAAGTAAGCTGGAATCTTCAAAAGTTCAAATCTTTATAAGTAAAAAGATTTATTAAAATGAATAACCAAGTGTTTTAATTGACATCAGATGATCAAAACAACAAACCCTGAGAACATAGAAAAAATATAAATAAAGATATGAGCAGAACTTAATACAACAGAAAACGTATAAAATTGAGGTGATTTAGTAAGTCCAAAGAATATTCTTTGAAAAGATTTAAAAGACACACTTTGATTAAGGAAAACATAAACATATGTAAAGAATATACAGAAAGAATCAGGACAATGTTATAGCAGAGAATATATGAAATGCCAGTAAATTTGAACATTTCTGAAAAAGGGGACCATTTCCTAGCTCCTAAAGTTGACCAAAACTGACACAAGAGGAAATCATTGAAGGTCATCATGTCTGCCCTTGGCATTCTTGGAACGCCCTGGCCTCAGAATGCAGCATCGGTAGTCCATGGTAACCTGCGGAGAGGGGGCGGGGCTGAAGGAGGTTGGAACACTGCCCTCACTGAGGGAGTGGGTGTGGCCATCTCTGCTGTGACTGAACAAAGGGCAGGGGAGCAGGGGGCCCAGGGCAGGGCCCTCAGAGCCCGGCAGGACCAGGGGAGTGTCACAAGCATTTGGCCCAGGCCAAAGGGCGCCTTCTTTGTCTGCACAGCTTCCCAAACACTCACATTTCCACTCAGGCCGCCCTCTTTGTTGAAGTGTGTGTGGAACGTGTCCTCGCAGTACACCTCGCTGCACAGCTAACCATAGGACTGGGCATCGTACCTTCCTGCCAGGTGACCGAAGTTCGCAGGCAGATGGGTCACTGGGACCAACGCGGAGAGGCTCCTGCCCTGACCACAGGTCGACCACAGCCGCTGCCCCAGATCGGGGGTTGCAAAGCAGCCCTGTCTGAATCCCCTGCCTCTAGAGGGAGTATTGGACCAACACTTCTAAAAAATGGGGTCCTTGCGGGCAACTCATCGGAGGGACACAAAAAAATCTTTGCCGACTTTCTCCTGAAGCTTACGAGCGTTCACACTTAAGCCTTTTACAATGTCAGCTGTTTAGCTAAACATGAGCTCATGATCTAAATTTACACAATAATGAAGAAATCAGCTACAAGGGGAGACAATCAGCAAAAACAATCAATATGAGAATTAGTTTCCCAAGGCCACCCATCAGATGTTGGAATAATCAGGTGCAAGGCAGAATATATACATAAAACTGGAACTGGAACAAGGAACAAGGATGTTTTCAAAGACTGGTAGGATCTCTAAAACATTTGTAAAGTACATGTCATTGATAAAGCTAAATACTCAAAGGTTGTGTAATACAACAGATTAATCATTGAGAAGAGTGAAATTATGCTGTTTTGAAAACTATGGCAGGTCAGATTTTCTGCCTAATGATATAAGAAGATTTCTCTCAAAAATACACATTATTTCAAAGACTTATTGGCTGTGAAATAAGTGAAGGGTATTTCAAATGGCTTGTCTGCAAAGAAAGGTGAGATGTAGGGAATCACAGAAAGTCGAGGGGAAAATATGTCAATATATACATTGCTATATGGTGAACTAAGCCTTAGGCCAGCAACAATGGAGAGGACCTGACCCTTAGAAACTTACAAGTAAGCTGGAATCTTCAAAAGTTCAAATCTTTATAAGTAAAAAGATTTATTAAAATGAATAACCAAGTGTTTTAATTGACATCAGATGATCCAAACAACAAACCCTGAGAACATAGAAAAAATATAAATAAAGATATGAGCAGAACTTAATACAACAGAAAACGTATAAAATTGAGGTGATTTAGTAAGTCCAAAGAATATTCTTTGAAAAGATTTAAAAGACACACTTTGATTAAGGAAAACATAAACATATGTAAAGAATATACAGAAAGAATCAGGACAATGTTATAGCAGAGAATATATGAAATGCCAGTAAATTTGAACATTTCTGTAAAGGGGACCATTTCCTAGCTCCTAAAGTTGACCAAAACTGACACAAGAGGAAATCATTGAAGGTCATCATGTCTGCCCTTGGCATTCTTGGAACGCCCTGGCCTCAGAATGCAGCATCGGTAGTCCATGGTAACCTGCGGAGAGGGGGTGGGGCTGAAGGAGGTTGGAACACTGCCCTCACTGAGGGAGTGGGTGTGGCCATCTCTGCTGTGACTGAACAAAGGGCAGGGGAGCAGGGGGCCCAGGGCAGGGCCCTCAGAGCCCGGCAGGACCAGGGGAGTGTCACAAGCATTTGGCCCAGGCCAAAGGGCGCCTTCTTTGTCTGCACAGCTTCCCAAACACTCACATTTCCACTCAGGCCGCCCTCTTTGTTGAAGTGTGTGTGGAACGTGTCCTCGCAGTACACCTCGCTGCACAGCTAACCATAGGACTGGGCATCGTACCTTCCTGCCAGGTGACCGAAGTTCGCAGGCAGATGGGTCACTGGGACCAACGCGGAGAGGCTCCTGCCCTGACCACAGGTCGACCACAGCCGCTGCCCCAGATCGGGGGTTGCAAAGCAGCCCTGTCTGAATCCCCTGCCTCTAGAGGGAGTATTGGACCAACACTTCTAAAAAATGGGGTCCTTGCGGGCAACTCATCGGAGGGACACAAAAAAATCTTTGCCGACTTTCTCCTGAAGCTTACGAGCGTTCACACTTAAGCCTTTTACAATGTCAGCTGTTTAGCTAAACATGAGCTCATGATCTAAATTTACACAATAATGAAGAAATCAGCTACAAGGGGAGACAATCAGCAAAAACAATCAATATGAGAATTAGTTTCCCAAGGCCACCCATCAGATGTTGGAATAATCAGGTGCAAGGCAGAATATATACATAAAACTGGAACTGGAACAAGGAACAAGGATGTTTTCAAAGACTGGTAGGATCTCTAAAACATTTGTAAAGTACATGTCATTGATAAAGCTAAATACTCAAAGGTTGTGTAATACAACAGATTAATCATTGAGAAGAGTGAAATTATGCTGTTTTGAAAACTATGGCAGGTCAGATTTTCTGGCTAATGATATAAGAAGATTTCTCTCAAAAATACACATTATTTCAAAGACTTATTGGCTGTGAAATAAGTGAAGGGTATTTCAAATGGCTTGTCTGCAAAGAAAGGTGAGATGTAGGGAATCACAGAAAGTCGAGGGGAAAATATGTCAATATATACATTGCTATATGGTGAACTAAGCCTTAGGCCAGCAACAATGGAGAGGACCTGACCCTTAGAAACTTACAAGTAAGCTGGAATCTTCAAAAGTTCAAATCTTTCTAAGTAAAAAGATTTATTAAAATGAATAACCAAGTGTTTTAATTGACATCAGATGATCCAAACAACAAACCCTGAGAACATAGAAAAAATATAAATAAAGATATGAGCAGAACTTAATACAACAGAAAACGTATAAAATTGAGGTGATTTAGTAAGTCCAAAGAATATTCTTTGAAAAGATTTAAAAGACACACTTTGATTAAGGAAAACATAAACATATGTAAAGAATATACAGAAAGAATCAGGACAATGTTATAGCAGAGAATATATGAAATGCCAGTAAATTTGAACATTTCTGTAAAGGGGACCATTTCCTAGCTCCTAAAGTTGACCAAAACTGACACAAGAGGAAATCATTGAAGGTCATCATGTCTGCCCTTGGCATTCTTGGAACGCCCTGGCCTCAGAATGCAGCATCGGTAGTCCATGGTAACCTGCGGAGAGGGGGTGGGGCTGAAGGAGGTTGGAACACTGCCCTCACTGAGGGAGTGGGTGTGGCCATCTCTGCTGTGACTGAACAAAGGGCAGGGGAGCAGGGGGCCCAGGGCAGGGCCCTCAGAGCCCGGCAGGACCAGGGGAGTGTCACAAGCATTTGGCCCAGGCCAAAGGGCGCCTTCTTTGTCTGCACAGCTTCCCAAACACTCACATTTCCACTCAGGCCGCCCTCTTTGTTGAAGTGTGTGTGGAACGTGTCCTCGCAGTACACCTCGCTGCACAGCTAACCATAGGACTGGGCATCGTACCTTCCTGCCAGGTGACCGAAGTTCGCAGGCAGATGGGTCACTGGGACCAACGCGGAGAGGCTCCTGCCCTGACCACAGGTCGACCACAGCCGCTGCCCCAGATCGGGGGTTGCAAAGCAGCCCTGTCTGAATCCCCTGCCTCTAGAGGGAGTATTGGACCAACACTTCTAAAAAATGGGGTCCTTGCGGGCAACTCATCGGAGGGACACAAAAAAATCTTTGCCGACTTTCTCCTGAAGCTTACGAGCGTTCACACTTAAGCCTTTTACAATGTCAGCTGTTTAGCTAAACATGAGCTCATGATCTAAATTTACACAATATTGAAGAAATCAGCTACAAGGGGAGACAATCAGCAAAAACAATCCATATGAGAATTAGTTTCCCAAGGCCACCCATCAGATGTTGGAATAATCAGGTGCAAGGCAGAATATATACATAAAACTGGAACTGGAACAAGGAACAAGGATGTTTTCAAAGACTGGTAGGATCTCTAAAACATTTGTAAAGTACATGTCATTGATAAAGCTAAATACTCAAAGGTTGTGTAATACAACAGATTAATCATTGAGAAGAGTGAAATTATGCTGTTTTGAAAACTATGGCAGGTCAGATTTTCTGCCTAATGATATAAGAAGATTTCTCTCAAAAATACACATTATTTCAAAGACTTATTGGCTGTGAAATAAGTGAAGGGTATTTCAAATGGCTTGTCTGCAAAGAAAGGTGAGATGTAGGGAATCACAGAAAGTCGAGGGGAAAATATGTCAATATATACATTGCTATATGGTGAACTAAGCCTTAGGCCAGCAACAATGGAGAGGACCTGACCCTTAGAAACTTACAAGTAAGCTGGAATCTTCAAAAGTTCAAATCTTTCTAAGTAAAAAGATTTATTAAAATGAATAACCAAGTGTTTTAATTGACATCAGATGATCCAAACAACAAACCCTGAGAACATAGAAAAAATATAAATAAAGATATGAGCAGAACTTAATACAACAGAAAACGTATAAAATTGAGGTGATTTAGTAAGTCCAAAGAATATTCTTTGAAAAGATTTAAAAGACACACTTTGATTAAGGAAAACATAAACATATGTAAAGAATATACAGAAAGAATCAGGACAATGTTATAGCAGAGAATATATGAAATGCCAGTAAATTTGAACATTTCTGTAAAGGGGACCATTTCCTAGCTCCTAAAGTTGACCAAAACTGACACAAGAGGAAATCATTGAAGGTCATCATGTCTGCCCTTGGCATTCTTGGAACGCCCTGGCCTCAGAATGCAGCATCGGTAGTCCATGGTAACCTGCGGAGAGGGGGTGGGGCTGAAGGAGGTTGGAACACTGCCCTCACTGAGGGAGTGGGTGTGGCCATCTCTGCTGTGACTGAACAAAGGGCAGGGGAGCAGGGGGCCCAGGGCAGGGCCCTCAGAGCCCGGCAGGACCAGGGGAGTGTCACAAGCATTTGGCCCAGGCCAAAGGGCGCCTTCTTTGTCTGCACAGCTTCCCAAACACTCACATTTCCACTCAGGCCGCCCTCTTTGTTGAAGTGTGTGTGGAACGTGTCCTCGCAGTACACCTCGCTGCACAGCTAACCATAGGACTGGGCATCGTACCTTCCTGCCAGGTGACCGAAGTTCGCAGGCAGATGGGTCACTGGGACCAACGCGGAAAGGCTCCTGCCCTGACCACAGGTTGACCACAGCCGCTGCCCCAGATCGGGGGTTGCAAAGCAGCCCTGTCTGAATCCCCTGCCTCTAGAGGGAGTATTGGACCAACACTTCTAAAAAATGGGGTCCTTGCGGGCAACTCATCGGAGGGACACAAAAAAATCTTTGCCGACTTTCTCCTGAAGCTTACGAGCGTTCACACTTAAGCCTTTTACAATGTCAGCTGTTTAGCTAAACATGAGCTCAAGATCTAAATTTACACAATAATGAAGAAATCAGCTACAAGGGGAGACAATCAGCAAAAACAATCAATATGAGAATTAGTTTCCCAAGGCCACCCATCAGATGTTGGAATAATCAGGTGCAAGGCAGAATATATACATAAAACTGGAACTGGAACAAGGAACAAGGATGTTTTCAAAGACTGGTAGGATCTCTAAAACATTTGTAAAGTACATGTCATTGATAAAGCTAAATACTCAAAGGTTGTGTAATACAACAGATTAATCATTGAGAAGAGTGAAATTATGCTGTTTTGAAAACTATGGCAGGTCAGATTTTCTGCCTAATGATATAAGAAGATTTCTCTCAAAAATACACATTATTTCAAAGACTTATTGGCTGTGAAATAAGTGAAGGGTATTTCAAATGGCTTGTCTGCAAAGAAAGGTGAGATGTAGGGAATCACAGAAAGTCGAGGGGAAAATATGTCAATATATACATTGCTATATGGTGAACTAAGCCTTAGGCCAGCAACAATGGAGAGGACCTGACCCTTAGAAACTTACAAGTAAGCTGGAATCTTCAAAAGTTCAAATCTTTATAAGTAAAAAGATTTATTAAAATGAATAACCAAGTGTTTTAATTGACATCAGATGATCCAAACAACAAACCCTGAGAACATAGAAAAAATATAAATAAAGATATGAGCAGAACTTAATACAACAGAAAACGTATAAAATTGAGGTGATTTAGTAAGTCCAAAGAATATTCTTTGAAAAGATTTAAAAGACACACTTTGATTAAGGAAAACATAAACATATGTAAAGAATATACAGAAAGAATCAGGACAATGTTATAGCAGAGAATATATGAAATGCCAGTAAATTTGAACATTTCTGTAAAGGGGACCATTTCCTAGCTCCTAAAGTTGACCAAAACTGACACAAGAGGAAATCATTGAAGGTCATCATGTCTGCCCTTGGCATTCTTGGAACGCCCTGGCCTCAGAATGCAGCATCGGTAGTCCATGGTAACCTGCGGAGAGGGGGTGGGGCTGAAGGAGGTTGGAACACTGCCCTCACTGAGGGAGTGGGTGTGGCCATCTCTGCTGTGACTGAACAAAGGGCAGGGGAGCAGGGGGCCCAGGGCAGGGCCCTCAGAGCCCGGCAGGACCAGGGGAGTGTCACAAGCATTTGGCCCAGGCCAAAGGGCGCCTTCTTTGTCTGCACAGCTTCCCAAACACTCACATTTCCACTCAGGCCGCCCTCTTTGTTGAAGTGTGTGTGGAACGTGTCCTCGCAGTACACCTCGCTGCACAGCTAACCATAGGACTGGGCATCGTACCTTCCTGCCAGGTGACCGAAGTTCGCAGGCAGATGGGTCACTGGGACCAACGCGGAGAGGCTCCTGCCCTGACCACAGGTCGACCACAGCCGCTGCCCCAGATCGGGGGTTGCAAAGCAGCCCTGTCTGAATCCCCTGCCTCTAGAGGGAGTATTGGACCAACACTTCTAAAAAATGGGGTCCTTGCGGGCAACTCATCGGAGGGACACAAAAAAATCTTTGCCGACTTTCTCCTGAAGCTTACGAGCGTTCACACTTAAGCCTTTTACAATGTCAGCTGTTTAGCTAAACATGAGCTCATGATCTAAATTTACACAATAATGAAGAAATCAGCTACAAGGGGAGACAATCAGCAAAAACAATCAATATGAGAATTAGTTTCCCAAGGCCACCCATCAGATGTTGGAATAATCAGGTGCAAGGCAGAATATATACATAAAACTGGAACTGGAACAAGGAACAAGGATGTTTTCAAAGACTGGTAGGATCTCTAAAACATTTGTAAAGTACATGTCATTGATAAAGCTAAATACTCAAAGGTTGTGTAATACAACAGATTAATCATTGAGAAGAGTGAAATTATGCTGTTTTGAAAACTATGGCAGGTCAGATTTTCTGCCTAATGATATAAGAAGATTTCTCTCAAAAATACACATTATTTCAAAGACTTATTGGCTGTGAAATAAGTGAAGGGTATTTCAAATGGCTTGTCTGCAAAGAAAGGTGAGATGTAGGGAATCACAGAAAGTCGAGGGGAAAATATGTCAATATATACATTGCTATATGGTGAACTAAGCCTTAGGCCAGCAACAATGGAGAGGACCTGACCCTTAGAAACTTACAAGTAAGCTGGAATCTTCAAAAGTTCAAATCTTTATAAGTAAAAAGATTTATTAAAATGAATAACCAAGTGTTTTAATTGACATCAGATGATCCAAACAACAAACCCTGAGAACATAGAAAAAATATAAATAAAGATATGAGCAGAACTTAATACAACAGAAAACGTATAAAATTGAGGTGATTTAGTAAGTCCAAAGAATATTCTTTGAAAAGATTTAAAAGACACACTTTGATTAAGGAAAACATAAACATATGTAAAGAATATACAGAAAGAATCAGGACAATGTTATAGCAGAGAATATATGAAATGCCAGTAAATTTGAACATTTCTGTAAAGGGGACCATTTCCTAGCTCCTAAAGTTGACCAAAACTGACACAAGAGGAAATCATTGAAGGTCATCATGTCTGCCCTTGGCATTCTTGGAACGCCCTGGCCTCAGAATGCAGCATCGGTAGTCCATGGTAACCTGCGGAGAGGGGGTGGGGCTGAAGGAGGTTGGAACACTGCCCTCACTGAGGGAGTGGGTGTGGCCATCTCTGCTGTGACTGAACAAAGGGCAGGGGAGCAGGGGGCCCAGGGCAGGGCCCTCAGAGCCCGGCAGGACCAGGGGAGTGTCACAAGCATTTGGCCCAGGCCAAAGGGCGCCTTCTTTGTCTGCACAGCTTCCCAAACACTCACATTTCCACTCAGGCCGCCCTCTTTGTTGAAGTGTGTGTGGAACGTGTCCTCGCAGTACACCTCGCTGCACAGCTAACCATAGGACTGGGCATCGTACCTTCCTGCCAGGTGACCGAAGTTCGCAGGCAGATGGGTCACTGGGACCAATGCGGAGAGGTTCCTGCCCTGACCACAGGTCGACCACAGCCGCTGCCCCAGATCGGGGGTTGCAAAGCAGCCCTGTCTGAATCCCCTGCCTCTAGAGGGAGTATTGGACCAACACTTCTAAAAAATGGGGTCCTTGCGGGCAACTCATCGGAGGGACACAAAAAAATCTTTGCCGACTTTCTCCTGAAGCTTACGAGCGTTCACACTTAAGCCTTTTACAATGTCAGCTGTTTAGCTAAACATGAGCTCATGATCTAAATTTACACAATAATGAAGAAATCAGCTACAAGGGGAGACAATCAGCAAAAACAATCAATATGAGAATTAGTTTCCCAAGGCCACCCATCAGATGTTGGAATAATCAGGTGCAAGGCAGAATATATACATAAAACTGGAACTGGAACAAGGAACAAGGATGTTTTCAAAGACTGGTAGGATCTCTAAAACATTTGTAAAGTACATGTCATTGATAAAGCTAAATACTCAAAGGTTGTGTAATACAACAGATTAATCATTGAGAAGAGTGAAATTATGCTGTTTTGAAAACTATGGCAGGTCAGATTTTCTGCCTAATGATATAAGAAGATTTCTCTCAAAAATACACATTATTTCAAAGACTTATTGGCTGTGAAATAAGTGAAGGGTATTTCAAATGGCTTGTCTGCAAAGAAAGGTGAGATGTAGGGAATCACAGAAAGTCGAGGGGAAAATATGTCAATATATACATTGCTATATGGTGAACTAAGCCTTAGGCCAGCAACAATGGAGAGGACCTGACCCTTAGAAACTTACAAGTAAGCTGGAATCTTCAAAAGTTCAAATCTTTATAAGTAAAAAGATTTATTAAAATGAATAACCAAGTGTTTTAATTGACATCAGATGATCAAAACAACAAACCCTGAGAACATAGAAAAAATATAAATAAAGATATGAGCAGAACTTAATACAACAGAAAACGTATAAAATTGAGGTGATTTAGTAAGTCCAAAGAATATTCTTTGAAAAGATTTAAAAGACACACTTTGATTAAGGAAAACATAAACATATGTAAAGAATATACAGAAAGAATCAGGACAATGTTATAGCAGAGAATATATGAAATGCCAGTAAATTTGAACATTTCTGTAAAGGGGACCATTTCTTAGCTCCTAAAGTTGACCAAAACTGACACAAGAGGAAATCATTGAAGGTCATCATGTCTGCCCTTGGCATACTTGGAACGCCCTGGCCTCAGAATGCAGCATCGGTAGTCCATGGTAACCTGCGAAGAGGGGGCGGGGCTGAAGCAGGTTGGAACACTGCCCTCACTGAGGGAGTGGGTGTGGCCATCTCTGCTGTGACTGAACAAAGGGCAGGGGAGCAGGGGGCCCAGAGCAGGGCCCTCAGAGCCCGGCAGGACCAGGGGAGTGTCACAAGCATTTGGCCCAGGCCAAAGGGCGCCTTCTTTGTCTGCACAGCTTCCCAAACACTCACATTTCCACTCAGGCCGCCCTCTTTGTTGAAGTGTGTGTGGAACGTGTCCTCGCAGTACACCTCGCTGCACAGCTAACCATAGGACTGGGCATCGTACCTTCCTGCCAGGTGACCGAAGTTCGCAGGCAGATGGGTCACTGGGACCAACGCGGAGAGGCTCCTGCCCTGACCACAGGTCGACCACAGCCGCTGCCCCAGATCGGGGGTTGCAAAGCAGCCCTGTCTGAATCCCCTGCCTCTAGAGGGAGTATTGGACCAACACTTCTAAAAAATGGGGTCCTTGCGGGCAACTCATCGGAGGGACACAAAAAAATCTTTGCCGACTTTCTCCTGAAGCTTACGAGCGTTCACACTTAAGCCTTTTACAATGTCAGCTGTTTAGCTAAACATGAGCTCATGATCTAAATTTACACAATAATGAAGAAATCAGCTACAAGGGGAGACAATCAGCAAAAACAATCAATATGAGAATTAGTTTCCCAAGGCCACCCATCAGATGTTGGAATAATCAGGTGCAAGGCAGAATATATACATAAAACTGGAACTGGAACAAGGAACAAGGATGTTTTCAAAGACTGGTAGGATCTCTAAAACATTTGTAAAGTACATGTCATTGATAAAGCTAAATACTCAAAGGTTGTGTAATACAACAGATTAATCATTGAGAAGAGTGAAATTATGCTGTTTTGAAAACTATGGCAGGTCAGATTTTCTGCCTAATGATATAAGAAGATTTCTCTCAAAAATACACATTATTTCAAAGACTTATTGGCTGTGAAATAAGTGAAGGGTATTTCAAATGGCTTGTCTGCAAAGAAAGGTGAGATGTAGGGAATCACAGAAAGTCGAGGGGAAAATATGTCAATATATACATTGCTATATGGTGAACTAAGCCTTAGGCCAGCAACAATGGAGAGGACCTGACCCTTAGAAACTTACAAGTAAGCTGGAATCTTCAAAAGTTCAAATCTTTATAAGTAAAAAGATTTATTAAAATGAATAACCAAGTGTTTTAATTGACATCAGATGATCCAAACAACAAACCCTGAGAACATAGAAAAAATATAAATAAAGATATGAGCAGAACTTAATACAACAGAAAACGTATAAAATTGAGGTGATTTAGTAAGTCCAAAGAATATTCTTTGAAAAGATTTAAAAGACACACTTTGATTAAGGAAAACATAAACATATGTAAAGAATATACAGAAAGAATCAGGACAATGTTATAGCAGAGAATATATGAAATGCCAGTAAATTTGAACATTTCTGTAAAGGGGACCATTTCCTAGCTCCTAAAGTTGACCAAAACTGACACAAGAGGAAATCATTGAAGGTCATCATGTCTGCCCTTGGCATTCTTGGAACGCCCTGGCCTCAGAATGCAGCATCGGTAGTCCATGGTAACCTGCGGAGAGGGGGTGGGGCTGAAGGAGGTTGGAACACTGCCCTCACTGAGGGAGTGGGTGTGGCCATCTCTGCTGTGACTGAACAAAGGGCAGGGGAGCAGGGGGCCCAGGGCAGGGCCCTCAGAGCCCGGCAGGACCAGGGGAGTGTCACAAGCATTTGGCCCAGGCCAAAGGGCGCCTTCTTTGTCTGCACAGCTTCCCAAACACTCACATTTCCACTCAGGCCGCCCTCTTTGTTGAAGTGTGTGTGGAACGTGTCCTCGCAGTACACCTCGCTGCACAGCTAACCATAGGACTGGGCATCGTACCTTCCTGCCAGGTGACCGAAGTTCGCAGGCAGATGGGTCACTGGGACCAACGCGGAGAGGCTCCTGCCCTGACCACAGGTCGACCACAGCCGCTGCCCCAGATCGGGGGTTGCAAAGCAGCCCTGTCTGAATCCCCTGCCTCTAGAGGGAGTATTGGACCAACACTTCTAAAAAATGGGGTCCTTGCGGGCAACTCATCGGAGGGACACAAAAAAATCTTTGCCGACTTTCTCCTGAAGCTTACGAGCGTTCACACTTAAGCCTTTTACAATGTCAGCTGTTTAGCTAAACATGAGCTCATGATCTAAATTTACACAATAATGAAGAAATCAGCTACAAGGGGAGACAATCAGCAAAAACAATCCATATGAGAATTAGTTTCCCAAGGCCACCCATCAGATGTTGGAATAATCAGGTGCAAGGCAGAATATATACATAAAACTGGAACTGGAACAAGGAACAAGGATGTTTTCAAAGACTGGTAGGATCTCTAAAACATTTGTAAAGTACATGTCATTGATAAAGCTAAATACTCAAAGGTTGTGTAATACAACAGATTAATCATTGAGAAGAGTGAAATTATGCTGTTTTGAAAACTATGGCAGGTCAGATTTTCTGCCTAATGATATAAGAAGATTTCTCTCAAAAATACACATTATTTCAAAGACTTATTGGCTGTGAAATAAGTGAAGGGTATTTCAAATGGCTTGTCTGCAAAGAAAGGTGAGATGTAGGGAATCACAGAAAGTCGAGGGGAAAATATGTCAATATATACATTGCTATATGGTGAACTAAGCCTTAGGCCAGCAACAATGGAGAGGACCTGACCCTTAGAAACTTACAAGTAAGCTGGAATCTTCAAAAGTTCAAATCTTTATAAGTAAAAAGATTTATTAAAATGAATAACCAAGTGTTTTAATTGACATCAGATGATCCAAACAACAAACCCTGAGAACATAGAAAAAATATAAATAAAGATATGAGCAGAACTTAATACAACAGAAAACGTATAAAATTGAGGTGATTTAGTAAGTCCAAAGAATATTCTTTGAAAAGATTTAAAACACACACTTTGATTAAGGAAAACATAAACATATGTAAAGAATATACAGAAAGAATCAGGACAATGTTATAGCAGAGAATATATGAAATGCCAGTAAATTTGAACATTTCTGAAAAAGGGGACCATTTCCTAGCTCCTAAAGTTGACCAAAACTGACACAAGAGCAAATCATTGAAGGTCATCATGTCTGCCCTTGGCATTCTTGGAACGCCCTGGCCTCAGAATGCAGCATCGGTAGTCCATGGTAACCTGCGGAGAGGGGGCGGGGCTGAAGGAGGTTGGAACACTGCCCTCACTGAGGGAGTGGGTGTGGCCATCTCTGCTGTGACTGAACAAAGGGCAGGGGAGCAGGGGGCCCAGGGCAGGGCCCTCAGAGCCCGGCAGGACCAGGGGAGTGTCACAAGCATTTGGCCCAGGCCAAAGGGCGCCTTCTTTGTCTGCACAGCTTCCCAAACACTCACATTTCCACTCAGGCCGCCCTCTTTGTTGAAGTGTGTGTGGAACGTGTCCTCGCAGTACACCTCGCTGCACAGCTAACCATAGGACTGGGCATCGTACCTTCCTGCCAGGTGACCGAAGTTCGCAGGCAGATGGGTCACTGGGACCAACGCGGAGAGGCTCCTGCCCTGACCACAGGTCGACCACAGCCGCTGCCCCAGATCGGGGGTTGCAAAGCAGCCCTGTCTGAATCCCCTGCCTCTAGAGGGAGTATTGGACCAACACTTCTAAAAAATGGGGTCCTTGCGGGCAACTCATCGGAGGGACACAAAAAAATCTTTGCCGACTTTCTCCTGAAGCTTACGAGCGTTCACACTTAAGCCTTTTACAATGTCAGCTGTTTAGCTAAACATGAGCTCATGATCTAAATTTACACAATAATGAAGAAATCAGCTACAAGGGGAGACAATCAGCAAAAACAATCAATATGAGAATTAGTTTCCCAAGGCCACCCATCAGATGTTGGAATAATCAGGTGCAAGGCAGAATATATACATAAAACTGGAACTGGAACAAGGAACAAGGATGTTTTCAAAGACTGGTAGGATCTCTAAAACATTTGTAAAGTACATGTCATTGATAAAGCTAAATACTCAAAGGTTGTGTAATACAACAGATTAATCATTGAGAAGAGTGAAATTATGCTGTTTTGAAAACTATGGCAGGTCAGATTTTCTGCCTAATGATATAAGAAGATTTCTCTCAAAAATACACATTATTTCAAAGACTTATTGGCTGTGAAATAAGTGAAGGGTATTTCAAATGGCTTGTCTGCAAAGAAAGGTGAGATGTAGGGAATCACAGAAAGTCGAGGGGAAAATATGTCAATATATACATTGCTATATGGTGAACTAAGCCTTAGGCCAGCAACAATGGAGAGGACCTGACCCTTAGAAACTTACAAGTAAGCTGGAATCTTCAAAAGTTCAAATCTTTATAAGTAAAAAGATTTATTAAAATGAATAACCAAGTGTTTTAATTGACATCAGATGATCCAAACAACAAACCCTGAGAACATAGAAAAAATATAAATAAAGATATGAGCAGAACTTAATACAACAGAAAACGTATAAAATTGAGGTGATTTAGTAAGTCCAAAGAATATTCTTTGAAAAGATTTAAAAGACACACTTTGATTAAGGAAAACATAAACATATGTAAAGAATATACAGAAAGAATCAGGACAATGTTATAGCAGAGAATATATGAAATGCCAGTAAATTTGAACATTTCTGTAAAGGGGACCATTTCCTAGCTCCTAAAGTTGACCAAAACTGACACAAGAGGAAATCATTGAAGGTCATCATGTCTGCCCTTGGCATTCTTGGAACGCCCTGGCCTCAGAATGCAGCATCGGTAGTCCATGGTAACCTGCGGAGAGGGGGTGGGGCTGAAGGAGGTTGGAACACTGCCCTCACTGAGGGAGTGGGTGTGGCCATCTCTGCTGTGACTGAACAAAGGGCAGGGGAGCAGGGGGCCCAGGGCAGGGCCCTCAGAGCCCGGCAGGACCAGGGGAGTGTCACAAGCATTTGGCCCAGGCCAAAGGGCGCCTTCTTTGTCTGCACAGCTTCCCAAACACTCACATTTCCACTCAGGCCGCCCTCTTTGTTGAAGTGTGTGTGGAACGTGTCCTCGCAGTACACCTCGCTGCACAGCTAACCATAGGACTGGGCATCGTACCTTCCTGCCAGGTGACCGAAGTTCGCAGGCAGATGGGTCACTGGGACCAATGCGGAAAGGTTCCTGCCCTGACCACAGGTCGACCACAGCCGCTGCCCCAGATCGGGGGTTGCAAAGCAGCCCTGTCTGAATCCCCTGCCTCTAGAGGGAGTATTGGACCAACACTTCTAAAAAATGGGGTCCTTGCGGGCAACTCATCGGAGGGACACAAAAAAATCTTTGCCGACTTTCTCCTGAAGCTTACGAGCGTTCACACTTAAGCCTTTTACAATGTCAGCTGTTTAGCTAAACATGAGCTCATGATCTAAATTTACACAATAATGAAGAAATCAGCTACAAGGGGAGACAATCAGCAAAAACAATCAATATGAGAATTAGTTTCCCAAGGCCACCCATCAGATGTTGGAATAATCAGGTGCAAGGCAGAATATATACATAAAACTGGAACTGGAACAAGGAACAAGGATGTTTTCAAAGACTGGTAGGATCTCTAAAACATTTGTAAAGTACATGTCATTGATAAAGCTAAATACTCAAAGGTTGTGTAATACAACAGATTAATCATTGAGAAGAGTGAAATTATGCTGTTTTGAAAACTATGGCAGGTCAGATTTTCTGCCTAATGATATAAGAAGATTTCTCTCAAAAATACACATTATTTCAAAGACTTATTGGCTGTGAAATAAGTGAAGGGTATTTCAAATGGCTTGTCTGCAAAGAAAGGTGAGATGTAGGGAATCACAGAAAGTCGAGGGGAAAATATGTCAATATATACATTGCTATATGGTGAACTAAGCCTTAGGCCAGCAACAATGGAGAGGACCTGACCCTTAGAAACTTACAAGTAAGCTGGAATCTTCAAAAGTTCAAATCTTTATAAGTAAAAAGATTTATTAAAATGAATAACCAAGTGTTTTAATTGACATCAGATGATCAAAACAACAAACCCTGAGAACATAGAAAAAATATAAATAAAGATATGAGCAGAACTTAATACAACAGAAAACGTATAAAATTGAGGTGATTTAGTAAGTCCAAAGAATATTCTTTGAAAAGATTTAAAAGACACACTTTGATTAAGGAAAACATAAACATATGTAAAGAATATACAGAAAGAATCAGGACAATGTTATAGCAGAGAATATATGAAATGCCAGTAAATTTGAACATTTCTGTAAAGGGGACCATTTCTTAGCTCCTAAAGTTGACCAAAACTGACACAAGAGGAAATCATTGAAGGTCATCATGTCTGCCCTTGGCATACTTGGAACGCCCTGGCCTCAGAATGCAGCATCGGTAGTCCATGGTAACCTGCGAAGAGGGGGCGGGGCTGAAGCAGGTTGGAACACTGCCCTCACTGAGGGAGTGGGTGTGGCCATCTCTGCTGTGACTGAACAAAGGGCAGGGGAGCAGGGGGCCCAGGGCAGGGCCCTCAGAGCCCGGCAGGACCAGGGGAGTGTCACAAGCATTTGGCCCAGGCCAAAGGGCGCCTTCTTTGTCTGCACAGCTTCCCAAACACTCACATTTCCACTCAGGCCGCCCTCTTTGTTGAAGTGTGTGTGGAACGTGTCCTCGCAGTACACCTCGCTGCACAGCTAACCATAGGACTGGGCATCGTACCTTCCTGCCAGGTGACCGAAGTTCGCAGGCAGATGGGTCACTGGGACCAACGCGGAGAGGCTCCTGCCCTGACCACAGGTCGACCACAGCCGCTGCCCCAGATCGGGGGTTGCAAAGCAGCCCTGTCTGAATCCCCTGCCTCTAGAGGGAGTATTGGACCAACACTTCTAAAAAATGGGGTCCTTGCGGGCAACTCATCGGAGGGACACAAAAAAATCTTTGCCGACTTTCTCCTGAAGCTTACGAGCGTTCACACTTAAGCCTTTTACAATGTCAGCTGTTTAGCTAAACATGAGCTCATGATCTAAATTTACACAATAATGAAGAAATCAGCTACAAGGGGAGACAATCAGCAAAAACAATCAATATGAGAATTAGTTTCCCAAGGCCACCCATCAGATGTTGGAATAATCAGGTGCAAGGCAGAATATATACATAAAACTGGAACTGGAACAAGGAACAAGGATGTTTTCAAAGACTGGTAGGATCTCTAAAACATTTGTAAAGTACATGTCATTGATAAAGCTAAATACTCAAAGGTTGTGTAATACAACAGATTAATCATTGAGAAGAGTGAAATTATGCTGTTTTGAAAACTATGGCAGGTCAGATTTTCTGCCTAATGATATAAGAAGATTTCTCTCAAAAATACACATTATTTCAAAGACTTATTGGCTGTGAAATAAGTGAAGGGTATTTCAAATGGCTTGTCTGCAAAGAAAGGTGAGATGTAGGGAATCACAGAAAGTCGAGGGGAAAATATGTCAATATATACATTGCTATATGGTGAACTAAGCCTTAGGCCAGCAACAATGGAGAGGACCTGACCCTTAGAAACTTACAAGTAAGCTGGAATCTTCAAAAGTTCAAATCTTTATAAGTAAAAAGATTTATTAAAATGAATAACCAAGTGTTTTAATTGACATCAGATGATCCAAACAACAAACCCTGAGAACATAGAAAAAATATAAATAAAGATATGAGCAGAACTTAATACAACAGAAAACGTATAAAATTGAGGTGATTTAGTAAGTCCAAAGAATATTCTTTGAAAAGATTTAAAAGACACACTTTGATTAAGGAAAACATAAACATATGTAAAGAATATACAGAAAGAATCAGGACAATGTTATAGCAGAGAATATATGAAATGCCAGTAAATTTGAACATTTCTGTAAAGGGGACCATTTCCTAGCTCCTAAAGTTGACCAAAACTGACACAAGAGGAAATCATTGAAGGTCATCATGTCTGCCCTTGGCATTCTTGGAACGCCCTGGCCTCAGAATGCAGCATCGGTAGTCCATGGTAACCTGCGGAGAGGGGGTGGGGCTGAAGGAGGTTGGAACACTGCCCTCACTGAGGGAGTGGGTGTGGCCATCTCTGCTGTGACTGAACAAAGGGCAGGGGAGCAGGTGGCCCAGGGCAGGGCCCTCAGAGCCCGGCAGGACCAGGGGAGTGTCACAAGCATTTGGCCCAGGCCAAAGGGCGCCTTCTTTGTCTGCACAGCTTCCCAAACACTCACATTTCCACTCAGGCCGCCCTCTTTGTTGAAGTGTGTGTGGAACGTGTCCTCGCAGTACACCTCGCTGCACAGCTAACCATAGGACTGGGCATCGTACCTTCCTGCCAGGTGACCGAAGTTCGCAGGCAGATGGGTCACTGGGACCAACGCGGAGAGGCTCCTGCCCTGACCACAGGTCGACCACAGCCGCTGCCCCAGATCGGGGGTTGCAAAGCAGCCCTGTCTGAATCCCCTGCCTCTAGAGGGAGTATTGGACCAACACTTCTAAAAAATGGGGTCCTTGCGGGCAACTCATCGGAGGGACACAAAAAAATCTTTGCCGACTTTCTCCTGAAGCTTACGAGCGTTCACACTTAAGCCTTTTACAATGTCAGCTGTTTAGCTAAACATGAGCTCAAGATCTAAATTTACACAATAATGAAGAAATCAGCTACAAGGGGAGACAATCAGCAAAAACAATCAATATGAGAATTAGTTTCCCAAGGCCACCCATCAGATGTTGGAATAATCAGGTGCAAGGCAGAATATATACATAAAACTGGAACTGGAACAAGGAACAAGGATGTTTTCAAAGACTGGTAGGATCTCTAAAACATTTGTAAAGTACATGTCATTGATAAAGCTAAATACTCAAAGGTTGTGTAATACAACAGATTAATCATTGAGAAGAGTGAAATTATGCTGTTTTGAAAACTATGCCAGGTCAGATTTTCTGCCTAATGATATAAGAAGATTTCTCTCAAAAATACACATTATTTCAAAGACTTATTGGCTGTGAAAAAAGTGAAGGGTATTTCAAATGGCTTGTCTGCAAAGAAAGGTGAGATGTAGGGAATCACAGAAAGTCGAGGGGAAAATATGTCAATATATACATTGCTATATGGTGAACTAAGCCTTAGGCCAGCAACAATGGAGAGGACCTGACCCTTAGAAACTTACAAGTAAGCTGGAATCTTCAAAAGTTCAAATCTTTATAAGTAAAAAGATTTATTAAAATGAATAACCAAGTGTTTTAATTGACATCAGATGATCAAAACAACAAACCCTGAGAACATAGAAAAAATATAAATAAAGATATGAGCAGAACTTAATACAACAGAAAACGTATAAAATTGAGGTGATTTAGTAAGTCCAAAGAATATTCTTTGAAAAGATTTAAAAGACACACTTTGATTAAGGAAAACATAAACATATGTAAAGAATATACAGAAAGAATCAGGACAATGTTATAGCAGAGAATATATGAAATGCCAGTAAATTTGAACATTTCTGTAAAGGGGACCATTTCTTAGCTCCTAAAGTTGACCAAAACTGACACAAGAGGAAATCATTGAAGGTCATCATGTCTGCCCTTGGCATACTTGGAACGCCCTGGCCTCAGAATGCAGCATCGGTAGTCCATGGTAACCTGCGAAGAGGGGGCGGGGCTGAAGCAGGTTGGAACACTGCCCTCACTGAGGGAGTGGGTGTGGCCATCTCTGCTGTGACTGAACAAAGGGCAGGGGAGCAGGGGGCCCAGGGCAGGGCCCTCAGAGCCCGGCAGGACCAGGGGAGTGTCACAAGCATTTGGCCCAGGCCAAAGGGCGCCTTCTTTGTCTGCACAGCTTCCCAAACACTCACATTTCCACTCAGGCCGCCCTCTTTGTTGAAGTGTGTGTGGAACGTGTCCTCGCAGTACACCTCGCTGCACAGCTAACCATAGGACTGGGCATCGTACCTTCCTGCCAGGTGACCGAAGTTCGCAGGCAGATGGGTCACTGGGACCAACGCGGAGAGGCTCCTGCCCTGACCACAGGTCGACCACAGCCGCTGCCCCAGATCGGGGGTTGCAAAGCAGCCCTGTCTGAATCCCCTGCCTCTAGAGGGAGTATTGGACCAACACTTCTAAAAAATGGGGTCCTTGCGGGCAACTCATCGGAGGGACACAAAAAAATCTTTGCCGACTTTCTCCTGAAGCTTACGAGCGTTCACACTTAAGCCTTTTACAATGTCAGCTGTTTAGCTAAACATGAGCTCATGATCTAAATTTACACAATAATGAAGAAATCAGCTACAAGGGGAGACAATCAGCAAAAACAATCAATATGAGAATTAGTTTCCCAAGGCCACCCATCAGATGTTGGAATAATCAGGTGCAAGGCAGAATATATACATAAAACTGGAACTGGAACAAGGAACAAGGATGTTTTCAAAGACTGGTAGGATCTCTAAAACATTTGTAAAGTACATGTCATTGATAAAGCTAAATACTCAAAGGTTGTGTAATACAACAGATTAATCATTGAGAAGAGTGAAATTATGCTGTTTTGAAAACTATGGCAGGTCAGATTTTCTGCCTAATGATATAAGAAGATTTCTCTCAAAAATACACATTATTTCAAAGACTTATTGGCTGTGAAATAAGTGAAGGGTATTTCAAATGGCTTGTCTGCAAAGAAAGGTGAGATGTAGGGAATCACAGAAAGTCGAGGGGAAAATATGTCAATATATACATTGCTATATGGTGAACTAAGCCTTAGGCCAGCAACAATGGAGAGGACCTGACCCTTAGAAACTTACAAGTAAGCTGGAATCTTCAAAAGTTCAAATCTTTATAAGTAAAAAGATTTATTAAAATGAATAACCAAGTGTTTTAATTGACATCAGATGATCCAAACAACAAACCCTGAGAACATAGAAAAAATATAAATAAAGATATGAGCAGAACTTAATACAACAGAAAACGTATAAAATTGAGGTGATTTAGTAAGTCCAAAGAATATTCTTTGAAAAGATTTAAAAGACACACTTTGATTAAGGAAAACATAAACATATGTAAAGAATATACAGAAAGAATCAGGACAATGTTATAGCAGAGAATATATGAAATGCCAGTAAATTTGAACATTTCTGTAAAGGGGACCATTTCCTAGCTCCTAAAGTTGACCAAAACTGACACAAGAGGAAATCATTGAAGGTCATCATGTCTGCCCTTGGCATTCTTGGAACGCCCTGGCCTCAGAATGCAGCATCGGTAGTCCATGGTAACCTGCGGAGAGGGGGTGGGGCTGAAGGAGGTTGGAACACTGCCCTCACTGAGGGAGTGGGTGTGGCCATCTCTGCTGTGACTGAACAAAGGGCAGGGGAGCAGGGGGCCCAGGGCAGGGCCCTCAGAGCCCGGCAGGACCAGGGGAGTGTCACAAGCATTTGGCCCAGGCCAAAGGGCGCCTTCTTTGTCTGCACAGCTTCCCAAACACTCACATTTCCACTCAGGCCGCCCTCTTTGTTGAAGTGTGTGTGGAACGTGTCCTCGCAGTACACCTCGCTGCACAGCTAACCATAGGACTGGGCATCGTACCTTCCTGCCAGGTGACCGAAGTTCGCAGGCAGATGGGTCACTGGGACCAACGCGGAGAGGCTCCTGCCCTGACCACAGGTCGACCACAGCCGCTGCCCCAGATCGGGGGTTGCAAAGCAGCCCTGTCTGAATCCCCTGCCTCTAGAGGGAGTATTGGACCAACACTTCTAAAAAATGGGGTCCTTGCGGGCAACTCATCGGAGGGACACAAAAAAATCTTTGCCGACTTTCTCCTGAAGCTTACGAGCGTTCACACTTAAGCCTTTTACAATGTCAGCTGTTTAGCTAAACATGAGCTCAAGATCTAAATTTACACAATAATGAAGAAATCAGCTACAAGGGGAGACAATCAGCAAAAACAATCAATATGAGAATTAGTTTCCCAAGGCCACCCATCAGATGTTGGAATAATCAGGTGCAAGGCAGAATATATACATAAAACTGGAACTGGAACAAGGAACAAGGATGTTTTCAAAGACTGGTAGGATCTCTAAAACATTTGTAAAGTACATGTCATTGATAAAGCTAAATACTCAAAGGTTGTGTAATACAACAGATTAATCATTGAGAAGAGTGAAATTATGCTGTTTTGAAAACTATGCCAGGTCAGATTTTCTGCCTAATGATATAAGAAGATTTCTCTCAAAAATACACATTATTTCAAAGACTTATTGGCTGTGAAAAAAGTGAAGGGTATTTCAAATGGCTTGTCTGCAAAGAAAGGTGAGATGTAGGGAATCACAGAAAGTCGAGGGGAAAATATGTCAATATATACATTGCTATATGGTGAACTAAGCCTTAGGCCAGCAACAATGGAGAGGACCTGACCCTTAGAAACTTACAAGTAAGCTGGAATCTTCAAAAGTTCAAATCTTTATAAGTAAAAAGATTTATTAAAATGAATAACCAAGTGTTTTAATTGACATCAGATGATCCAAACAACAAACCCTGAGAACATAGAAAAAATATAAATAAAGATATGAGCAGAACTTAATACAACAGAAAACGTATAAAATTGAGGTGATTTAGTAAGTCCAAAGAATATTCTTTGAAAAGATTTAAAAGACACACTTTGATTAAGGAAAACATAAACATATGTAAAGAATATACAGAAAGAATCAGGACAATGTTATAGCAGAGAATATATGAAATGCCAGTAAATTTGAACATTTCTGTAAAGGGGACCATTTCCTAGCTCCTAAAGTTGACCAAAACTGACACAAGAGGAAATCATTGAAGGTCATCATGTCTGCCCTTGGCATTCTTGGAACGCCCTGGCCTCAGAATGCAGCATCGGTAGTCCATGGTAACCTGCGGAGAGGGGGTGGGGCTGAAGGAGGTTGGAACACTGCCCTCACTGAGGGAGTGGGTGTGGCCATCTCTGCTGTGACTGAACAAAGGGCAGGGGAGCAGGGGGCCCAGGGCAGGGCCCTCAGAGCCCGGCAGGACCAGGGGAGTGTCACAAGCATTTGGCCCAGGCCAAAGGGCGCCTTCTTTGTCTGCACAGCTTCCCAAACACTCACATTTCCACTCAGGCCGCCCTCTTTGTTGAAGTGTGTGTGGAACGTGTCCTCGCAGTACACCTCGCTGCACAGCTAACCATAGGACTGGGCATCGTACCTTCCTGCCAGGTGACCGAAGTTCGCAGGCAGATGGGTCACTGGGACCAACGCGGAGAGGCTCCTGCCCTGACCACAGGTCGACCACAGCCGCTGCCCCAGATCGGGGGTTGCAAAGCAGCCCTGTCTGAATCCCCTGCCTCTAGAGGGAGTATTGGACCAACACTTCTAAAAAATGGGGTCCTTGCGGGCAACTCATCGGAGGGACACAAAAAAATCTTTGCCGACTTTCTCCTGAAGCTTACGAGCGTTCACACTTAAGCCTTTTACAATGTCAGCTGTTTAGCTAAACATGAGCTCAAGATCTAAATTTACACAATAATGAAGAAATCAGCTACAAGGGGAGACAATCAGCAAAAACAATCAATATGAGAATTAGTTTCCCAAGGCCACCCATCAGATGTTGGAATAATCAGGTGCAAGGCAGAATATATACATAAAACTGGAACTGGAACAAGGAACAAGGATGTTTTCAAAGACTGGTAGGATCTCTAAAACATTTGTAAAGTACATGTCATTGATAAAGCTAAATACTCAAAGGTTGTGGAATACAACAGATTAATCATTGAGAAGAGTGAAATTATGCTGTTTTGAAAACTATGGCAGGTCAGATTTTCTGCCTAATGATATAAGAAGATTTCTCTCAAAAATACACATTATTTCAAAGACTTATTGGCTGTGAAATAAGTGAAGGGTATTTCAAATGGCTTGTCTGCAAAGAAAGGTGAGATGTAGGGAATCACAGAAAGTCGAGGGGAAAATATGTCAATATATACATTGCTATATGGTGAACTAAGCCTTAGGCCAGCAACAATGGAGAGGACCTGACCCTTAGAAACTTACAAGTAAGCTGGAATCTTCAAAAGTTCAAATCTTTATAAGTAAAAAGATTTATTAAAATGAATAACCAAGTGTTTTAATTGACATCAGATGATCCAAACAACAAACCCTGAGAACATAGAAAAAATATAAATAAAGATATGAGCAGAACTTAATACAACAGAAAACGTATAAAATTGAGGTGATTTAGTAAGTCCAAAGAATATTCTTTGAAAAGATTTAAAAGACACACTTTGATTAAGGAAAACATAAACATATGTAAAGAATATACAGAAAGAATCAGGACAATGTTATAGCAGAGAATATATGAAATGCCAGTAAATTTGAACATTTCTGAAAAAGGGGACCATTTCCTAGCTCCTAAAGTTGACCAAAACTGACACAAGAGGAAATCATTGAAGGTCATCATGTCTGCCCTTGGCATTCTTGGAACGCCCTGGCCTCAGAATGCAGCATCGGTAGTCCATGGTAACCTGCGGAGAGGGGGTGGGGCTGAAGGAGGTTGGAACACTGCCCTCACTGAGGGAGTGGGTGTGGCCATCTCTGCTGTGACTGAACAAAGGGCAGGGGAGCAGGGGGCCCAGGGCAGGGCCCTCAGAGCCCGGCAGGACCAGGGGAGTGTCACAAGCATTTGGCCCAGGCCAAAGGGCGCCTTCTTTGTCTGCACAGCTTCCCAAACACTCACATTTCCACTCAGGCCGCCCTCTTTGTTGAAGTGTGTGTGGAACGTGTCCTCGCAGTACACCTCGCTGCACAGCTAACCATAGGACTGGGCATCGTACCTTCCTGCCAGGTGACCGAAGTTCGCAGGCAGATGGGTCACTGGGACCAACGCGGAGAGGCTCCTGCCCTGACCACAGGTCGACCACAGCCGCTGCCCCAGATCGGGGGTTGCAAAGCAGCCCTGTCTGAATCCCCTGCCTCTAGAGGGAGTATTGGACCAACACTTCTAAAAAATGGGGTCCTTGCGGGCAACTCATCGGAGGGACACAAAAAAATCTTTGCCGACTTTCTCCTGAAGCTTACGAGCGTTCACACTTAAGCCTTTTACAATGTCAGCTGTTTAGCTAAACATGAGCTCATGATCTAAATTTACACAATAATGAAGAAATCAGCTACAAGGGGAGACAATCAGCAAAAACAATCCATATGAGAATTAGTTTCCCAAGGCCACCCATCAGATGTTGGAATAATCAGGTGCAAGGCAGAATATATACATAAAACTGGAACTGGAACAAGGAACAAGGATGTTTTCAAAGACTGGTAGGATCTCTAAAACATTTGTAAAGTACATGTCATTGATAAAGCTAAATACTCAAAGGTTGTGTAATACAACAGATTAATCATTGAGAAGAGTGAAATTATGCTGTTTTGAAAACTATGGCAGGTCAGATTTTCTGCCTAATGATATAAGAAGATTTCTCTCAAAAATACACATTATTTCAAAGACTTATTGGCTGTGAAATAAGTGAAGGGTATTTCAAATGGCTTGTCTGCAAAGAAAGGTGAGATGTAGGGAATCACAGAAAGTCGAGGGGAAAATATGTCAATATATACATTGCTATATGGTGAACTAAGCCTTAGGCCAGCAACAATGGAGAGGACCTGACCCTTAGAAACTTACAAGTAAGCTGGAATCTTCAAAAGTTCAAATCTTTATAAGTAAAAAGATTTATTAAAATGAATAACCAAGTGTTTTAATTGACATCAGATGATCCAAACAACAAACCCTGAGAACATAGAAAAAATATAAATAAAGATATGAGCAGAACTTAATACAACAGAAAACGTATAAAATTGAGGTGATTTAGTAAGTCCAAAGAATATTCTTTGAAAAGATTTAAAAGACACACTTTGATTAAGGAAAACATAAACATATGTAAAGAATATACAGAAAGAATCAGGACAATGTTATAGCAGAGAATATATGAAATGCCAGTAAATTTGAACATTTCTGAAAAAGGGGACCATTTCCTAGCTCCTAAAGTTGACCAAAACTGACACAAGAGCAAATCATTGAAGGTCATCATGTCTGCCCTTGGCATTCTTGGAACGCCCTGGCCTCAGAATGCAGCATCGGTAGTCCATGGTAACCTGCGGAGAGGGGGCGGGGCTGAAGGAGGTTGGAACACTGCCCTCACTGAGGGAGTGGGTGTGGCCATCTCTGCTGTGACTGAACAAAGGGCAGGGGAGCAGGGGGCCCAGGGCAGGGCCCTCAGAGCCCGGCAGGACCAGGGGAGTGTCACAAGCATTTGGCCCAGGCCAAAGGGCGCCTTCTTTGTCTGCACAGCTTCCCAAACACTCACATTTCCACTCAGGCCGCCCTCTTTGTTGAAGTGTGTGTGGAACGTGTCCTCGCAGTACACCTCGCTGCACAGCTAACCATAGGACTGGGCATCGTACCTTCCTGCCAGGTGACCGAAGTTCGCAGGCAGATGGGTCACTGGGACCAACGCGGAGAGGCTCCTGCCCTGACCACAGGTCGACCACAGCCGCTGCCCCAGATCGGGGGTTGCAAAGCAGCCCTGTCTGAATCCCCTGCCTCTAGAGGGAGTATTGGACCAACACTTCTAAAAAATGGGGTCCTTGCGGGCAACTCATCGGAGGGACACAAAAAAATCTTTGCCGACTTTCTCCTGAAGCTTACGAGCGTTCACACTTAAGCCTTTTACAATGTCAGCTGTTTAGCTAAACATGAGCTCATGATCTAAATTTACACAATAATGAAGAAATCAGCTACAAGGGGAGACAATCAGCAAAAACAATCAATATGAGAATTAGTTTCCCAAGGCCACCCATCAGATGTTGGAATAATCAGGTGCAAGGCAGAATATATACATAAAACTGGAACTGGAACAAGGAACAAGGATGTTTTCAAAGACTGGTAGGATCTCTAAAACATTTGTAAAGTACATGTCATTGATAAAGCTAAATACTCAAAGGTTGTGTAATACAACAGATTAATCATTGAGAAGAGTGAAATTATGCTGTTTTGAAAACTATGGCAGGTCAGATTTTCTGCCTAATGATATAAGAAGATTTCTCTCAAAAATACACATTATTTCAAAGACTTATTGGCTGTGAAATAAGTGAAGGGTATTTCAAATGGCTTGTCTGCAAAGAAAGGTGAGATGTAGGGAATCACAGAAAGTCGAGGGGAAAATATGTCAATATATACATTGCTATATGGTGAACTAAGCCTTAGGCCAGCAACAATGGAGAGGACCTGACCCTTAGAAACTTACAAGTAAGCTGGAATCTTCAAAAGTTCAAATCTTTATAAGTAAAAAGATTTATTAAAATGAATAACCAAGTGTTTTAATTGACATCAGATGATCAAAACAACAAACCCTGAGAACATAGAAAAAATATAAATAAAGATATGAGCAGAACTTAATACAACAGAAAACGTATAAAATTGAGGTGATTTAGTAAGTCCAAAGAATATTCTTTGAAAAGATTTAAAAGACACACTTTGATTAAGGAAAACATAAACATATGTAAAGAATATACAGAAAGAATCAGGACAATGTTATAGCAGAGAATATATGAAATGCCAGTAAATTTGAACATTTCTGTAAAGGGGACCATTTCCTAGCTCCTAAAGTTGACCAAAACTGACACAAGAGGAAATCATTGAAGGTCATCATGTCTGCCCTTGGCATTCTTGGAACGCCCTGGCCTCAGAATGCAGCATCGGTAGTCCATGGTAACCTGCGGAGAGGGGGTGGGGCTGAAGGAGGTTGGAACACTGCCCTCACTGAGGGAGTGGGTGTGGCCATCTCTGCTGTGACTGAACAAAGGGCAGGGGAGCAGGGGGCCCAGGGCAGGGCCCTCAGAGCCCGGCAGGACCAGGGGAGTGTCACAAGCATTTGGCCCAGGCCAAAGGGCGCCTTCTTTGTCTGCACAGCTTCCCAAACACTCACATTTCCACTCAGGCCGCCCTCTTTGTTGAAGTGTGTGTGGAACGTGTCCTCGCAGTACACCTCGCTGCACAGCTAACCATAGGACTGGGCATCGTACCTTCCTGCCAGGTGACCGAAGTTCGCAGGCAGATGGGTCACTGGGACCAATGCGGAGAGGCTCCTGCCCTGACCACAGGTCGACCACAGCCGCTGCCCCAGATCGGGGGTTGCAAAGCAGCCCTGTCTGAATCCCCTGCCTCTAGAGGGAGTATTGGACCAACACTTCTAAAAAATGGGGTCCTTGCGGGCAACTCATCGGAGGGACACAAAAAAATCTTTGCCGACTTTCTCCTGAAGCTTACGAGCGTTCACACTTAAGCCTTTTACAATGTCAGCTGTTTAGCTAAACATGAGCTCATGATCTAAATTTACACAATAATGAAGAAATCAGCTACAAGGGGAGACAATCAGCAAAAACAATCAATATGAGAATTAGTTTCCCAAGGCCACCCATCAGATGTTGGAATAATCAGGTGCAAGGCAGAATATATACATAAAACTGGAACTGGAACAAGGAACAAGGATGTTTTCAAAGACTGGTAGGATCTCTAAAACATTTGTAAAGTACATGTCATTGATAAAGCTAAATACTCAAAGGTTGTGTAATACAACAGATTAATCATTGAGAAGAGTGAAATTATGCTGTTTTGAAAACTATGGCAGGTCAGATTTTCTGCCTAATGATATAAGAAGATTTCTCTCAAAAATACACATTATTTCAAAGACTTATTGGCTGTGAAATAAGTGAAGGGTATTTCAAATGGCTTGTCTGCAAAGAAAGGTGAGATGTAGGGAATCACAGAAAGTCGAGGGGAAAATATGTCAATATATACATTGCTATATGGTGAACTAAGCCTTAGGCCAGCAACAATGGAGAGGACCTGACCCTTAGAAACTTACAAGTAAGCTGGAATCTTCAAAAGTTCAAATCTTTCTAAGTAAAAAGATTTATTAAAATGAATAACCAAGTGTTTTAATTGACATCAGATGATCCAAACAACAAACCCTGAGAACATAGAAAAAATATAAATAAAGATATGAGCAGAACTTAATACAACAGAAAACGTATAAAATTGAGGTGATTTAGTAAGTCCAAAGAATATTCTTTGAAAAGATTTAAAAGACACACTTTGATTAAGGAAAACATAAACATATGTAAAGAATATACAGAAAGAATCAGGACAATGTTATAGCAGAGAATATATGAAATGCCAGTAAATTTGAACATTTCTGAAAAAGGGGACCATTTCCTAGCTCCTAAAGTTGACCAAAACTGACACAAGAGCAAATCATTGAAGGTCATCATGTCTGCCCTTGGCATTCTTGGAACGCCCTGGCCTCAGAATGCAGCATCGGTAGTCCATGGTAACCTGCGGAGAGGGGGCGGGGCTGAAGGAGGTTGGAACACTGCCCTCACTGAGGGAGTGGGTGTGGCCATCTCTGCTGTGACTGAACAAAGGGCAGGGGAGCAGGGGGCCCAGGGCAGGGCCCTCAGAGCCCGGCAGGACCAGGGGAGTGTCACAAGCATTTGGCCCAGGCCAAAGGGCGCCTTCTTTGTCTGCACAGCTTCCCAAACACTCACATTTCCACTCAGGCCGCCCTCTTTGTTGAAGTGTGTGTGGAACGTGTCCTCGCAGTACACCTCGCTGCACAGCTAACCATAGGACTGGGCATCGTACCTTCCTGCCAGGTGACCGAAGTTCGCAGGCAGATGGGTCACTGGGACCAACGCGGAGAGGCTCCTGCCCTGACCACAGGTCGACCACAGCCGCTGCCCCAGATCGGGGGTTGCAAAGCAGCCCTGTCTGAATCCCCTGCCTCTAGAGGGAGTATTGGACCAACACTTCTAAAAAATGGGGTCCTTGCGGGCAACTCATCGGAGGGACACAAAAAAATCTTTGCCGACTTTCTCCTGAAGCTTACGAGCGTTCACACTTAAGCCTTTTACAATGTCAGCTGTTTAGCTAAACATGAGCTCATGATCTAAATTTACACAATAATGAAGAAATCAGCTACAAGGGGAGACAATCAGCAAAAACAATCAATATGAGAATTAGTTTCCCAAGGCCACCCATCAGATGTTGGAATAATCAGGTGCAAGGCAGAATATATACATAAAACTGGAACTGGAACAAGGAACAAGGATGTTTTCAAAGACTGGTAGGATCTCTAAAACATTTGTAAAGTACATGTCATTGATAAAGCTAAATACTCAAAGGTTGTGTAATACAACAGATTAATCATTGAGAAGAGTGAAATTATGCTGTTTTGAAAACTATGGCAGGTCAGATTTTCTGCCTAATGATATAAGAAGATTTCTCTCAAAAATACACATTATTTCAAAGACTTATTGGCTGTGAAATAAGTGAAGGGTATTTCAAATGGCTTGTCTGCAAAGAAAGGTGAGATGTAGGGAATCACAGAAAGTCGAGGGGAAAATATGTCAATATATACATTGCTATATGGTGAACTAAGCCTTAGGCCAGCAACAATGGAGAGGACCTGACCCTTAGAAACTTACAAGTAAGCTGGAATCTTCAAAAGTTCAAATCTTTATAAGTAAAAAGATTTATTAAAATGAATAACCAAGTGTTTTAATTGACATCAGATGATCCAAACAACAAACCCTGAGAACATAGAAAAAATATAAATAAAGATATGAGCAGAACTTAATACAACAGAAAACGTATAAAATTGAGGTGATTTAGTAAGTCCAAAGAATATTCTTTGAAAAGATTTAAAAGACACACTTTGATTAAGGAAAACATAAACATATGTAAAGAATATACAGAAAGAATCAGGACAATGTTATAGCAGAGAATATATGAAATGCCAGTAAATTTGAACATTTCTGTAAAGGGGACCATTTCCTAGCTCCTAAAGTTGACCAAAACTGACACAGGAGGAAATCATTGAAGGTCATCATGTCTGCCCTTGGCATTCTTGGAACGCCCTGGCCTCAGAATGCAGCATCGGTAGTCCATGGTAACCTGCGGAGAGGGGGTGGGGCTGAAGGAGGTTGGAACACTGCCCTCACTGAGGGAGTGGGTGTGGCCATCTCTGCTGTGACTGAACAAAGGGCAGGGGAGCAGGGGGCCCAGGGCAGGGCCCTCAGAGCCCGGCAGGACCAGGGGAGTGTCACAAGCATTTGGCCCAGGCCAAAGGGCGCCTTCTTTGTCTGCACAGCTTCCCAAACACTCACATTTCCACTCAGGCCGCCCTCTTTGTTGAAGTGTGTGTGGAACGTGTCCTCGCAGTACACCTCGCTGCACAGCTAACCATAGGACTGGGCATCGTACCTTCCTGCCAGGTGACCGAAGTTCGCAGGCAGATGGGTCACTGGGACCAATGCGGAGAGGTTCCTGCCCTGACCACAGGTCGACCACAGCCGCTGCCCCAGATCGGGGGTTGCAAAGCAGCCCTGTCTGAATCCCCTGCCTCTAGAGGGAGTATTGGACCAACACTTCTAAAAAATGGGGTCCTTGCGGGCAACTCATCGGAGGGACACAAAAAAATCTTTGCCGACTTTCTCCTGAAGCTTACGAGCGTTCACACTTAAGCCTTTTACAATGTCAGCTGTTTAGCTAAACATGAGCTCATGATCTAAATTTACACAATAATGAAGAAATCAGCTACAAGGGGAGACAATCAGCAAAAACAATCAATATGAGAATTAGTTTCCCAAGGCCACCCATCAGATGTTGGAATAATCAGGTGCAAGGCAGAATATATACATAAAGCTGGAACTGGAACAAGGAACAAGGATGTTTTCAAAGACTGGTAGGATCTCTAAAACATTTGTAAAGTACATGTCATTGATAAAGCTAAATACTCAAAGGTTGTGTAATACAACAGATTAATCATTGAGAAGAGTGAAATTATGCTGTTTTGAAAACTATGGCAGGTCAGATTTTCTGGCTAATGATATAAGAAGATTTCTCTCAAAAATACACATTATTTCAAAGACTTATTGGCTGTGAAATAAGTGAAGGGTATTTCAAATGGCTTGTCTGCAAAGAAAGGTGAGATGTAGGGAATCACAGAAAGTCGAGGGGAAAATATGTCAATATATACATTGCTATATGGTGAACTAAGCCTTAGGCCAGCAACAATGGAGAGGACCTGACCCTTAGAAACTTACAAGGAAGCTGGAATCTTCAAAAGTTCAAATCTTTATAAGTAAAAAGATTTATTAAAATGAATAACCAAGTGTTTTAATTGACATCAGATGATCAAAACAACAAACCCTGAGAACATAGAAAAAATATAAATAAAGATATGAGCAGAACTTAATACAACAGAAAACGTATAAAATTGAGGTGATTTAGTAAGTCCAAAGAATATTCTTTGAAAAGATTTAAAAGACACACTTTGATTAAGGAAAACATAAACATATGTAAAGAATATACAGAAAGAATCAGGACAATGTTATAGCAGAGAATATATGAAATGCCAGTAAATTTGAACATTTCTGTAAAGGGGACCATTTCTTAGCTCCTAAAGTTGACCAAAACTGACACAAGAGGAAATCATTGAAGGTCATCATGTCTGCCTTTGGCATACTTGGAACGCCCTGGCCTCAGAATGCAGCATCGGTAGTCCATGGTAACCTGCGAAGAGGGGGCGGGGCTGAAGCAGGTTGGAACACTGCCCTCACTGAGGGAGTGGGTGTGGCCATCTCTGCTGTGACTGAACAAAGGGCAGGGGAGCAGGGGGCCCAGAGCAGGGCCCTCAGAGCCCGGCAGGACCAGGGGAGTGTCACAAGCATTTGGCCCAGGCCAAAGGGCGCCTTCTTTGTCTGCACAGCTTCCCAAACACTCACATTTCCACTCAGGCCGCCCTCTTTGTTGAAGTGTGTGTGGAACGTGTCCTCGCAGTACACCTCGCTGCACAGCTAACCATAGGACTGGGCATCGTACCTTCCTGCCAGGTGACCGAAGTTCGCAGGCAGATGGGTCACTGGGACCAACGCGGAGAGGCTCCTGCCCTGACCACAGGTCGACCACAGCCGCTGCCCCAGATCGGGTGTTGCAAAGCAGCCCTGTCTGAATCCCCTGCCTCTAGAGGGAGTATTGGACCAACACTTCTAAAAAATGGGGTCCTTGCGGGCAACTCATCGGAGGGACACAAAAAAATCTTTGCCGACTTTCTCCTGAAGCTTACGAGCGTTCACACTTAAGCCTTTTACAATGTCAGCTGTTTAGCTAAACATGAGCTCATGATCTAAATTTACACAATAATGAAGAAATCAGCTACAAGGGGAGACAATCAGCAAAAACAATCAATATGAGAATTAGTTTCCCAAGGCCACCCATCAGATGTTGGAATAATCAGGTGCAAGGCAGAATATATACATAAAACTGGAACTGGAACAAGGAACAAGGATGTTTTCAAAGACTGGTAGGATCTCTAAAACATTTGTAAAGTACATGTCATTGAGAAAGCTAAATACTCAAAGGTTGTGTAATACAACAGATTAATCATTGAGAAGAGTGAAATTATGCTGTTTTGAAAACTATGGCAGGTCAGATTTTCTGGCTAATGATATAAGAAGATTTCTCTCAAAAATACACATTATTTCAAAGACTTATTGGCTGTGAAATAAGTGAAGGGTATTTCAAATGGCTTGTCTGCAAAGAAAGGTGAGATGTAGGGAATCACAGAAAGTCGAGGGGAAAATATGTCAATATATACATTGCTATATGGTGAACTAAGCCTTAGGCCAGCAACAATGGAGAGGACCTGACCCTTAGAAACTTACAAGTAAGCTGGAATCTTCAAAAGTTCAAATCTTTATAAGTAAAAAGATTTATTAAAATGAATAACCAAGTGTTTTAATTGACATCAGATGATCCAAACAACAAACCCTGAGAACATAGAAAAAATATAAATAAAGATATGAGCAGAACTTAATACAACAGAAAACGTATAAAATTGAGGTGATTTAGTAAGTCCAAAGAATATTCTTTGAAAAGATTTAAAAGACACACTTTGATTAAGGAAAACATAAACATATGTAAAGAATATACAGAAAGAATCAGGACAATGTTATAGCAGAGAATATATGAAATGCCAGTAAATTTGAACATTTCTGAAAAAGGGGACCATTTCCTAGCTCCTAAAGTTGACCAAAACTGACACAAGAGGAAATCATTGAAGGTCATCATGTCTGCCCTTGGCATTCTTGGAACGCCCTGGCCTCAGAATGCAGCATCGGTAGTCCATGGTAACCTGCGGAGAGGGGGTGGGGCTGAAGGAGGTTGGAACACTGCCCTCACTGAGGGAGTGGGTGTGGCCATCTCTGCTGTGACTGAACAAAGGGCAGGGGAGCAGGGGGCCCAGGGCAGGGCCCTCAGAGCCCGGCAGGACCAGGGGAGTGTCACAAGCATTTGGCCCAGGCCAAAGGGCGCCTTCTTTGTCTGCACAGCTTCCCAAACACTCACATTTCCACTCAGGCCGCCCTCTTTGTTGAAGTGTGTGTGGAACGTGTCCTCGCAGTACACCTCGCTGCACAGCTAACCATAGGACTGGGCATTGTACCTTCCTGCCAGGTGACCGAAGTTCGCAGGCAGATGGGTCACTGGGACCAACGCGGAGAGGCTCCTGCCCTGACCACAGGTCGACCACAGCCGCTGCCCCAGATCGGGGGTTGCAAAGCAGCCCTGTCTGAATCCCCTGCCTCTAGAGGGAGTATTGGACCAACACTTCTAAAAAATGGGGTCCTTGCGGGCAACTCATCGGAGGGACACAAAAAAATCTTTGCCGACTTTCTCCTGAAGCTTACGAGCGTTCACACTTAAGCCTTTTACAATGTCAGCTGTTTAGCTAAACATGAGCTCAAGATCTAAATTTACACAATAATGAAGAAATCAGCTACAAGGGGAGACAATCAGCAAAAACAATCAATATGAGAATTAGTTTCCCAAGGCCACCCATCAGATGTTGGAATAATCAGGTGCAAGGCAGAATATATACATAAAACTGGAACTGGAACAAGGAACAAGGATGTTTTCAAAGACTGGTAGGATCTCTAAAACATTTGTAAAGTACATGTCATTGATAAAGCTAAATACTCAAAGGTTGTGTAATACAACAGATTAATCATTGAGAAGAGTGAAATTATGCTGTTTTGAAAACTATGGCAGGTCAGATTTTCTGCCTAATGATATAAGAAGATTTCTCTCAAAAATACACATTATTTCAAAGACTTATTGGCTGTGAAATAAGTGAAGGGTATTTCAAATGGCTTGTCTGCAAAGAAAGGTGAGATGTAGGGAATCACAGAAAGTCGAGGGGAAAATATGTCAATATATACATTGCTATATGGTGAACTAAGCCTTAGGCCAGCAACAATGGAGAGGACCTGACCCTTAGAAACTTACAAGTAAGCTGGAATCTTCAAAAGTTCAAATCTTTATAAGTAAAAAGATTTATTAAAATGAATAACCAAGTGTTTTAATTGACATCAGATGATCCAAACAACAAACCCTGAGAACATAGAAAAAATATAAATAAAGATATGAGCAGAACTTAATACAACAGAAAACGTATAAAATTGAGGTGATTTAGTAAGTCCAAAGAATATTCTTTGAAAAGATTTAAAAGACACACTTTGATTAAGGAAAACATAAACATATGTAAAGAATATACAGAAAGAATCAGGACAATGTTATAGCAGAGAATATATGAAATGCCAGTAAATTTGAACATTTCTGTAAAGGGGACCATTTCCTAGCTCCTAAAGTTGACCAAAACTGACACAGGAGGAAATCATTGAAGGTCATCATGTCTGCCCTTGGCATTCTTGGAACGCCCTGGCCTCAGAATGCAGCATCGGTAGTCCATGGTAACCTGCGGAGAGGGGGTGGGGCTGAAGGAGGTTGGAACACTGCCCTCACTGAGGGAGTGGGTGTGGCCATCTCTGCTGTGACTGAACAAAGGGCAGGGGAGCAGGGGGCCCAGGGCAGGGCCCTCAGAGCCCGGCAGGACCAGGGGAGTGTCACAAGCATTTGGCCCAGGCCAAAGGGCGCCTTCTTTGTCTGCACAGCTTCCCAAACACTCACATTTCCACTCAGGCCGCCCTCTTTGTTGAAGTGTGTGTGGAACGTGTCCTCGCAGTACACCTCGCTGCACAGCTAACCATAGGACTGGGCATCGTACCTTCCTGCCAGGTGACCGAAGTTCGCAGGCAGATGGGTCACTGGGACCAATGCGGAGAGGTTCCTGCCCTGACCACAGGTCGACCACAGCCGCTGCCCCAGATCGGGGGTTGCAAAGCAGCCCTGTCTGAATCCCCTGCCTCTAGAGGGAGTATTGGACCAACACTTCTAAAAAATGGGGTCCTTGCGGGCAACTCATCGGAGGGACACAAAAAAATCTTTGCCGACTTTCTCCTGAAGCTTACGAGCGTTCACACTTAAGCCTTTTACAATGTCAGCTGTTTAGCTAAACATGAGCTCATGATCTAAATTTACACAATAATGAAGAAATCAGCTACAAGGGGAGACAATCAGCAAAAACAATCAATATGAGAATTAGTTTCCCAAGGCCACCCATCAGATGTTGGAATAATCAGGTGCAAGGCAGAATATATACATAAAGCTGGAACTGGAACAAGGAACAAGGATGTTTTCAAAGACTGGTAGGATCTCTAAAACATTTGTAAAGTACATGTCATTGATAAAGCTAAATACTCAAAGGTTGTGTAATACAACAGATTAATCATTGAGAAGAGTGAAATTATGCTGTTTTGAAAACTATGGCAGGTCAGATTTTCTGGCTAATGATATAAGAAGATTTCTCTCAAAAATACACATTATTTCAAAGACTTATTGGCTGTGAAATAAGTGAAGGGTATTTCAAATGGCTTGTCTGCAAAGAAAGGTGAGATGTAGGGAATCACAGAAAGTCGAGGGGAAAATATGTCAATATATACATTGCTATATGGTGAACTAAGCCTTAGGCCAGCAACAATGGAGAGGACCTGACCCTTAGAAACTTACAAGGAAGCTGGAATCTTCAAAAGTTCAAATCTTTATAAGTAAAAAGATTTATTAAAATGAATAACCAAGTGTTTTAATTGACATCAGATGATCAAAACAACAAACCCTGAGAACATAGAAAAAATATAAATAAAGATATGAGCAGAACTTAATACAACAGAAAACGTATAAAATTGAGGTGATTTAGTAAGTCCAAAGAATATTCTTTGAAAAGATTTAAAAGACACACTTTGATTAAGGAAAACATAAACATATGTAAAGAATATACAGAAAGAATCAGGACAATGTTATAGCAGAGAATATATGAAATGCCAGTAAATTTGAACATTTCTGTAAAGGGGACCATTTCTTAGCTCCTAAAGTTGACCAAAACTGACACAAGAGGAAATCATTGAAGGTCATCATGTCTGCCTTTGGCATACTTGGAACGCCCTGGCCTCAGAATGCAGCATCGGTAGTCCATGGTAACCTGCGAAGAGGGGGCGGGGCTGAAGCAGGTTGGAACACTGCCCTCACTGAGGGAGTGGGTGTGGCCATCTCTGCTGTGACTGAACAAAGGGCAGGGGAGCAGGGGGCCCAGAGCAGGGCCCTCAGAGCCCGGCAGGACCAGGGGAGTGTCACAAGCATTTGGCCCAGGCCAAAGGGCGCCTTCTTTGTCTGCACAGCTTCCCAAACACTCACATTTCCACTCAGGCCGCCCTCTTTGTTGAAGTGTGTGTGGAACGTGTCCTCGCAGTACACCTCGCTGCACAGCTAACCATAGGACTGGGCATCGTACCTTCCTGCCAGGTGACCGAAGTTCGCAGGCAGATGGGTCACTGGGACCAACGCGGAGAGGCTCCTGCCCTGACCACAGGTCGACCACAGCCGCTGCCCCAGATCGGGTGTTGCAAAGCAGCCCTGTCTGAATCCCCTGCCTCTAGAGGGAGTATTGGACCAACACTTCTAAAAAATGGGGTCCTTGCGGGCAACTCATCGGAGGGACACAAAAAAATCTTTGCCGACTTTCTCCTGAAGCTTACGAGCGTTCACACTTAAGCCTTTTACAATGTCAGCTGTTTAGCTAAACATGAGCTCATGATCTAAATTTACACAATAATGAAGAAATCAGCTACAAGGGGAGACAATCAGCAAAAACAATCAATATGAGAATTAGTTTCCCAAGGCCACCCATCAGATGTTGGAATAATCAGGTGCAAGGCAGAATATATACATAAAACTGGAACTGGAACAAGGAACAAGGATGTTTTCAAAGACTGGTAGGATCTCTAAAACATTTGTAAAGTACATGTCATTGAGAAAGCTAAATACTCAAAGGTTGTGTAATACAACAGATTAATCATTGAGAAGAGTGAAATTATGCTGTTTTGAAAACTATGGCAGGTCAGATTTTCTGGCTAATGATATAAGAAGATTTCTCTCAAAAATACACATTATTTCAAAGACTTATTGGCTGTGAAATAAGTGAAGGGTATTTCAAATGGCTTGTCTGCAAAGAAAGGTGAGATGTAGGGAATCACAGAAAGTCGAGGGGAAAATATGTCAATATATACATTGCTATATGGTGAACTAAGCCTTAGGCCAGCAACAATGGAGAGGACCTGACCCTTAGAAACTTACAAGTAAGCTGGAATCTTCAAAAGTTCAAATCTTTATAAGTAAAAAGATTTATTAAAATGAATAACCAAGTGTTTTAATTGACATCAGATGATCCAAACAACAAACCCTGAGAACATAGAAAAAATATAAATAAAGATATGAGCAGAACTTAATACAACAGAAAACGTATAAAATTGAGGTGATTTAGTAAGTCCAAAGAATATTCTTTGAAAAGATTTAAAAGACACACTTTGATTAAGGAAAACATAAACATATGTAAAGAATATACAGAAAGAATCAGGACAATGTTATAGCAGAGAATATATGAAATGCCAGTAAATTTGAACATTTCTGAAAAAGGGGACCATTTCCTAGCTCCTAAAGTTGACCAAAACTGACACAAGAGGAAATCATTGAAGGTCATCATGTCTGCCCTTGGCATTCTTGGAACGCCCTGGCCTCAGAATGCAGCATCGGTAGTCCATGGTAACCTGCGGAGAGGGGGTGGGGCTGAAGGAGGTTGGAACACTGCCCTCACTGAGGGAGTGGGTGTGGCCATCTCTGCTGTGACTGAACAAAGGGCAGGGGAGCAGGGGGCCCAGGGCAGGGCCCTCAGAGCCCGGCAGGACCAGGGGAGTGTCACAAGCATTTGGCCCAGGCCAAAGGGCGCCTTCTTTGTCTGCACAGCTTCCCAAACACTCACATTTCCACTCAGGCCGCCCTCTTTGTTGAAGTGTGTGTGGAACGTGTCCTCGCAGTACACCTCGCTGCACAGCTAACCATAGGACTGGGCATTGTACCTTCCTGCCAGGTGACCGAAGTTCGCAGGCAGATGGGTCACTGGGACCAACGCGGAGAGGCTCCTGCCCTGACCACAGGTCGACCACAGCCGCTGCCCCAGATCGGGGGTTGCAAAGCAGCCCTGTCTGAATCCCCTGCCTCTAGAGGGAGTATTGGACCAACACTTCTAAAAAATGGGGTCCTTGCGGGCAACTCATCGGAGGGACACAAAAAAATCTTTGCCGACTTTCTCCTGAAGCTTACGAGCGTTCACACTTAAGCCTTTTACAATGTCAGCTGTTTAGCTAAACATGAGCTCAAGATCTAAATTTACACAATAATGAAGAAATCAGCTACAAGGGGAGACAATCAGCAAAAACAATCAATATGAGAATTAGTTTCCCAAGGCCACCCATCAGATGTTGGAATAATCAGGTGCAAGGCAGAATATATACATAAAACTGGAACTGGAACAAGGAACAAGGATGTTTTCAAAGACTGGTAGGATCTCTAAAACATTTGTAAAGTACATGTCATTGATAAAGCTAAATACTCAAAGGTTGTGTAATACAACAGATTAATCATTGAGAAGAGTGAAATTATGCTGTTTTGAAAACTATGGCAGGTCAGATTTTCTGCCTAATGATATAAGAAGATTTCTCTCAAAAATACACATTATTTCAAAGACTTATTGGCTGTGAAATAAGTGAAGGGTATTTCAAATGGCTTGTCTGCAAAGAAAGGTGAGATGTAGGGAATCACAGAAAGTCGAGGGGAAAATATGTCAATATATACATTGCTATATGGTGAACTAAGCCTTAGGCCAGCAACAATGGAGAGGACCTGACCCTTAGAAACTTACAAGTAAGCTGGAATCTTCAAAAGTTCAAATCTTTATAAGTAAAAAGATTTATTAAAATGAATAACCAAGTGTTTTAATTGACATCAGATGATCAAAACAACAAACCCTGAGAACATAGAAAAAATATAAATAAAGATATGAGCAGAACTTAATACAACAGAAAACGTATAAAATTGAGGTGATTTAGGAAGTCCAAAGAATATTCTTTGAAAAGATTTAAAAGACACACTTTGATTAAGGAAAACATAAACATATGTAAAGAATATACAGAAAGAATCAGGACAATGTTATAGCAGAGAATATATGAAATGCCAGTAAATTTGAACATTTCTGAAAAAGGGGACCATTTCCTAGCTCCTAAAGTTGACCAAAACTGACACAAGAGGAAATCATTGAAGGTCATCATGTCTGCCCTTGGCATTCTTGGAACGCCCTGGCCTCAGAATGCAGCATCGGTAGTCCATGGTAACCTGCGGAGAGGGGGCGGGGCTGAAGGAGGTTGGAACACTGCCCTCACTGAGGGAGTGGGTGTGGCCATCTCTGCTGTGACTGAACAAAGGGCAGGGGAGCAGGGGGCCCAGGGCAGGGCCCTCAGAGCCCGGCAGGACCAGGGGAGTGTCACAAGCATTTGGCCCAGGCCAAAGGGCGCCTTCTTTGTCTGCACAGCTTCCCAAACACTCACATTTCCACTCAGGCCGCCCTCTTTGTTGAAGTGTGTGTGGAACGTGTCCTCGCAGTACACCTCGCTGCACAGCTAACCATAGGACTGGGCATCGTACCTTCCTGCCAGGTGACCGAAGTTCGCAGGCAGATGGGTCACTGGGACCAACGCGGAGAGGCTCCTGCCCTGACCACAGGTCGACCACAGCCGCTGCCCCAGATCGGGGGTTGCAAAGCAGCCCTGTCTGAATCCCCTGCCTCTAGAGGGAGTATTGGACCAACACTTCTAAAAAATGGGGTCCTTGCGGGCAACTCATCGGAGGGACACAAAAAAATCTTTGCCGACTTTCTCCTGAAGCTTAGGAGCGTTCACACTTAAGCCTTTTACAATGTCAGCTGTTTAGCTAAACATGAGCTCATGATCTAAATTTACACAATAATGAAGAAATCAGCTACAAGGGGAGACAATCAGCAAAAACAATCAATATGAGAATTAGTTTCCCAAGGCCACCCATCAGATGTTGGAATAATCAGGTGCAAGGCAGAATATATACATAAAACTGGAACTGGAACAAGGAACAAGGATGTTTTCAAAGACTGGTAGGATCTCTAAAACATTTGTAAAGTACATGTCATTGAGAAAGCTAAATACTCAAAGGTTGTGTAATACAACAGATTAATCATTGAGAAGAGTGAAATTATGCTGTTTTGAAAACTATGGCAGGTCAGATTTTCTGCCTAATGATATAAGAAGATTTCTCTCAAAAATACACATTATTTCAAAGACTTATTGGCTGTGAAATAAGTGAAGGGTATTTCAAATGGCTTGTCTGCAAAGAAAGGTGAGATGTAGGGAATCACAGAAAGTCGAGGGGAAAATATGTCAATATATACATTGCTATATGGTGAACTAAGCCTTAGGCCAGCAACAATGGAGAGGACCTGACCCTTAGAAACTTACAAGTAAGCTGGAATCTTCAAAAGTTCAAATCTTTATAAGTAAAAAGATTTATTAAAATGAATAACCAAGTGTTTTAATTGACATCAGATGATCCAAACAACAAACCCTGAGAACATAGAAAAAATATAAATAAAGATATGAGCAGAACTTAATACAACAGAAAACGTATAAAATTGAGGTGATTTAGTAAGTCCAAAGAATATTCTTTGAAAAGATTTAAAAGACACACTTTGATTAAGGAAAACATAAACATATGTAAAGAATATACAGAAAGAATCAGGACAATGTTATAGCAGAGAATATATGAAATGCCAGTAAATTTGAACATTTCTGAAAAAGGGGACCATTTCCTAGCTCCTAAAGTTGACCAAAACTGACACAAGAGGAAATCATTGAAGGTCATCATGTCTGCCCTTGGCATTCTTGGAACGCCCTGGCCTCAGAATGCAGCATCGGTAGTCCATGGTAACCTGCGGAGAGGGGGTGGGGCTGAAGGAGGTTGGAACACTGCCCTCACTGAGGGAGTGGGTGTGGCCATCTCTGCTGTGACTGAACAAAGGGCAGGGGAGCAGGGGGCCCAGGGCAGGGCCCTCAGAGCCCGGCAGGACCAGGGGAGTGTCACAAGCATTTGGCCCAGGCCAAAGGGCGCCTTCTTTGTCTGCACAGCTTCCCAAACACTCACATTTCCACTCAGGCCGCCCTCTTTGTTGAAGTGTGTGTGGAACGTGTCCTCGCAGTACACCTCGCTGCACAGCTAACCATAGGACTGGGCATCGTACCTTCCTGCCAGGTGACCGAAGTTCGCAGGCAGATGGGTCACTGGGACCAATGCGGAGAGGTTCCTGCCCTGACCACAGGTCGACCACAGCCGCTGCCCCAGATCGGGGGTTGCAAAGCAGCCCTGTCTGAATCCCCTGCCTCTAGAGGGAGTATTGGACCAACACTTCTAAAAAATGGGGTCCTTGCGGGCAACTCATCGGAGGGACACAAAAAAATCTTTGCCGACTTTCTCCTGAAGCTTACGAGCGTTCACACTTAAGCCTTTTACAATGTCAGCTGTTTAGCTAAACATGAGCTCATGATCTAAATTTACACAATAATGAAGAAATCAGCTACAAGGGGAGACAATCAGCAAAAACAATCAATATGAGAATTAGTTTCCCAAGGCCACCCATCAGATGTTGGAATAATCAGGTGCAAGGCAGAATATATACATAAAGCTGGAACTGGAACAAGGAACAAGGATGTTTTCAAAGACTGGTAGGATCTCTAAAACATTTGTAAAGTACATGTCATTGATAAAGCTAAATACTCAAAGGTTGTGTAATACAACAGATTAATCATTGAGAAGAGTGAAATTATGCTGTTTTGAAAACTATGGCAGGTCAGATTTTCTGCCTAATGATATAAGAAGATTTCTCTCAAAAATACACATTATTTCAAAGACTTATTGGCTGTGAAATAAGTGAAGGGTATTTCAAATGGCTTGTCTGCAAAGAAAGGTGAGATGTAGGGAATCACAGAAAGTCGAGGGGAAAATATGTCAATATATACATTGCTATATGGTGAACTAAGCCTTAGGCCAGCAACAATGGAGAGGACCTGACCCTTAGAAACTTACAAGTAAGCTGGAATCTTCAAAAGTTCAAATCTTTATAAGTAAAAAGATTTATTAAAATGAATAACCAAGTGTTTTAATTGACATCAGATGATCCAAACAACAAACCCTGAGAACATAGAAAAAATATAAATAAAGATATGAGCAGAACTTAATACAACAGAAAACGTATAAAATTGAGGTGATTTAGTAAGTCCAAAGAATATTCTTTGAAAAGATTTAAAAGACACACTTTGATTAAGGAAAACATAAACATATGTAAAGAATATACAGAAAGAATCAGGACAATGTTATAGCAGAGAATATATGAAATGCCAGTAAATTTGAACATTTCTGTAAAGGGGACCATTTCCTAGCTCCTAAAGTTGACCAAAACTGACACAAGAGGAAATCATTGAAGGTCATCATGTCTGCCCTTGGCATTCTTGGAACGCCCTGGCCTCAGAATGCAGCATCGGTAGTCCATGGTAACCTGCGGAGAGGGGGCGGGCCTGAAGCAGGTTGGAACACTGCCCTCACTGAGGGAGTGGGTGTGGCCATCTCTGCTGTGACTGAACAAAGGGCAGGGGAGCAGGGGGCCCAGGGCAGGGCCCTCAGAGCCCGGCAGGACCAGGGGAGTGTCACAAGCATTTGGCCCAGGCCAAAGGGCGCCTTCTTTGTCTGCACAGCTTCCCAAACACTCACATTTCCACTCAGGCCGCCCTCTTTGTTGAAGTGTGTGTGGAACGTGTCCTCGCAGTACACCTCGCTGCACAGCTAACCATAGGACTGGGCATCGTACCTTCCTGCCAGGTGACCGAAGTTCGCAGGCAGATGGGTCACTGGGACCAACGCGGAGAGGCTCCTGCCCTGACCACAGGTCGACCACAGCCGCTGCCCCAGATCGGGGGTTGCAAAGCAGCCCTGTCTGAATCCCCTGCCTCTAGAGGGAGTATTGGACCAACACTTCTAAAAAATGGGGTCCTTGCGGGCAACTCATCGGAGGGACACAAAAAAATCTTTGCCGACTTTCTCCTGAAGCTTACGAGCGTTCACACTTAAGCCTTTTACAATGTCAGCTGTTTAGCTAAACATGAGCTCATGATCTAAATTTACACAATAATGAAGAAATCAGCTACAAGGGGAGACAATCAGCAAAAACAATCAATATGAGAATTAGTTTCCCAAGGCCACCCATCAGATGTTGGAATAATCAGGTGCAAGGCAGAATATATACATAAAACTGGAACTGGAACAAGGAACAAGGATGTTTTCAAAGACTGGTAGGATCTCTAAAACATTTGTAAAGTACATGTCATTGATAAAGCTAAATACTCAAAGGTTGTGTAATACAACAGATTAATCATTGAGAAGAGTGAAATTATGCTGTTTTGAAAACTATGGCAGGTCAGATTTTCTGGCTAATGATATAAGAAGATTTCTCTCAAAAATACACATTATTTCAAAGACTTATTGGCTGTGAAATAAGTGAAGGGTATTTCAAATGGCTTGTCTGCAAAGAAAGGTGAGATGTAGGGAATCACAGAAAGTCGAGGGGAAAATATGTCAATATATACATTGCTATATGGTGAACTAAGCCTTAGGCCAGCAACAATGGAGAGGACCTGACCCTTAGAAACTTACAAGTAAGCTGGAATCTTCAAAAGTTCAAATCTTTATAAGTAAAAAGATTTATTAAAATGAATAACCAAGTGTTTTAATTGACATCAGATGATCCAAACAACAAACCCTGAGAACATAGAAAAAATATAAATAAAGATATGAGCAGAACTTAATACAACAGAAAACGTATAAAATTGAGGTGATTTAGTAAGTCCAAAGAATATTCTTTGAAAAGATTTAAAAGACACACTTTGATTAAGGAAAACATAAACATATGTAAAGAATATACAGAAAGAATCAGGACAATGTTATAGCAGAGAATATATGAAATGCCAGTAAATTTGAACATTTCTGAAAAAGGGGACCATTTCCTAGCTCCTAAAGTTGACCAAAACTGACACAAGAGGAAATCATTGAAGGTCATCATGTCTGCCCTTGGCATTCTTGGAACGCCCTGGCCTCAGAATGCAGCATCGGTAGTCCATGGTAACCTGCGGAGAGGGGGTGGGGCTGAAGGAGGTTGGAACACTGCCCTCACTGAGGGAGTGGGTGTGGCCATCTCTGCTGTGACTGAACAAAGGGCAGGGGAGCAGGGGGCCCAGGGCAGGGCCCTCAGAGCCCGGCAGGACCAGGGGAGTGTCACAAGCATTTGGCCCAGGCCAAAGGGCGCCTTCTTTGTCTGCACAGCTTCCCAAACACTCACATTTCCACTCAGGCCGCCCTCTTTGTTGAAGTGTGTGTGGAACGTGTCCTCGCAGTACACCTCGCTGCACAGCTAACCATAGGACTGGGCATCGTACCTTCCTGCCAGGTGACCGAAGTTCGCAGGCAGATGGGTCACTGGGACCAACGCGGAGAGGCTCCTGCCCTGACCACAGGTCGACCACAGCCGCTGCCCCAGATCGGGGGTTGCAAAGCAGCCCTGTCTGAATCCCCTGCCTCTAGAGGGAGTATTGGACCAACACTTCTAAAAAATGGGGTCCTTGCGGGCAACTCATCGGAGGGACACAAAAAAATCTTTGCCGACTTTCTCCTGAAGCTTACGAGCGTTCACACTTAAGCCTTTTACAATGTCAGCTGTTTAGCTAAACATGAGCTCATGATCTAAATTTACACAATAATGAAGAAATCAGCTACAAGGGGAGACAATCAGCAAAAACAATCAATATGAGAATTAGTTTCCCAAGGCCACCCATCAGATGTTGGAATAATCAGGTGCAAGGCAGAATATATACATAAAACTGGAACTGGAACAAGGAACAAGGATGTTTTCAAAGACTGGTAGGATCTCTAAAACATTTGTAAAGTACATGTCATTGATAAAGCTAAATACTCAAAGGTTGTGTAATACAACAGATTAATCATTGAGAAGAGTGAAATTATGCTGTTTTGAAAACTATGGCAGGTCAGATTTTCTGCCTAATGATATAAGAAGATTTCTCTCAAAAATACACATTATTTCAAAGACTTATTGGCTGTGAAATAAGTGAAGGGTATTTCAAATGGCTTGTCTGCAAAGAAAGGTGAGATGTAGGGAATCACAGAAAGTCGAGGGGAAAATATGTCAATATATACATTGCTATATGGTGAACTAAGCCTTAGGCCAGCAACAATGGAGAGGACCTGACCCTTAGAAACTTACAAGTAAGCTGGAATCTTCAAAAGTTCAAATCTTTATAAGTAAAAAGATTTATTAAAATGAATAACCAAGTGTTTTAATTGACATCAGATGATCAAAACAACAAACCCTGAGAACATAGAAAAAATATAAATAAAGATATGAGCAGAACTTAATACAACAGAAA